>NW_025550844.1:5000-21916 GCF_905237065.1 Salmo salar | reverse complement strand
AGCTAAGCAGGGTCGGGCCTGGTTAGTACTTCGATGGGAGACCGCTCTGGGAATACCAGGTGCTGTAAGCATTTTGTCCACGAGGGTGCTTGCACTATTTTCTCATCAGCAACACTGCCTTTGTAGTAGCATTTAATGATGTAATTGACTAAATGCACCGCCCTGACTTTAAATAGGATCAAATTTCCTGTGTTTTCAATTAGCATCTGCCTTGTATTTACAAGACAAAACAAGAATATTGTTGCTGAATGCAGCTTGTGTGTGCTTTGTGCTCCTTTGCCCTGTTCAAAATGATGAAAGGAAATAAAGTTTGTATTTTTATCCAACTACCTGTGCTAAAAAGTGATGGGAACAGTGTTTATAATTTCTTCTACTTTTTCAGTGACACAAAGTTCAAGCTGCTTATCTACCATAGGTGAAAATGCAAATGTCTGTTACTTAGACTCATTTTGACTATATTGTTGTAGCAAGAGATTGTTTCTCGCCTACGGCCATACTCAGCCTCGGGTAATGCCCGATCTCGTCTCCGATCTCGGAAGCTAAGCAGTGGTCGTGCTGGTTAGTATTTTCTGGATGGGAGACCGCTCTTGGGAAAACCAAGTGCTGTAAGCTACTTTGTCCACGAGGGTATGCTCTTGCACTATTTCATCAGCAACACTGCCTTGTAGTAAGCTTTATCACGATGAATTGACTAAATGCACCGTCCTGACTTTTTAATAGGATCAAATTTTTGTGTTTTCAATTAGCATCTGCCTTTGTATTTATAAGACAAACAAGAATATTGCTGTTGAATGCAGCTTGTGTGTGCTTTATGCTCCTTTGCCCTGTTCAAATGATGGAAGGAAATAAAGTTTCTATTTTATCCAACTACCTTTGTGCTAAAAAGTGATGGGAACAGTGTTTATAATTTCTAATCTTTCAGTGACAAGTTCAAGCTGCTTATCTAATTGGTGAAAATGCAATGTCTGTTTCATCAGACCTCATTTTGACCATATATGATGTAGCAAGAGACTGTTTCTCCACGGCCATACTCAGCAGCTCTGGCCACGCCCGGACTCGTCTGATCTCGGAAGCTAAGCAGGGCCGTGTTTGGTTAGGGGGTACTTTGCGATGGGAGACCGCTCTGGGAAATCCAGGTGCTGTAAGCTATTTTGTCCTGACGAGGGTGTGCTCTTGCAATTATTTTCATCAGCAACACTGTCTTGTAGTAAGCATTTAATGATGAATTGACTAAAATGCAGCGTCCTGCCTTTTTAATAGGATCAAATTTCCTTGTGTTTTTTCACTCAGCATTCTGCTTTGTATTTATAAGTACAAACAAGAATATTGTTGCTGAATGCAGCTTGTGTGTGCTTTATGCTCCTTTGCCCTGTTCAAATGATGGAAGGAAATAAAGTTTGGTATTTTATCCAACTACCTGTGCTAAAAGTGATGGGGAACAGTGTTTATAATTTCTTCTACTTTTTCAGTGACACAAAGTTCAAGCTGGCTTATCTAATTGGTGAAAATGCAATGTCTGTTTATCAGACTCATTTTTGACTATATATGTTGTACAAGAGATTGTTTCTCGCCACGCCATACCTGCGTAGGCCCGATCTCGCCTGATCTCGGAAGCTGAGCAGTGGTCGTGCTTGGCTAGTACTTGCTATGGGAGACCGCTCTGGGAAAACCAAGTGTTGCAAGCATTTTGTCCACGAGGGTATGTTCTTGCACTAGTTTCATCAGCAACACTGCCTTGTATGTAAGCATTTAATGATGAATTGACTAAATGTCTGTTTTATCAGACTTCCACTTTGACTATATATGTTGTAGCAAGAGATTGTTTCTCGCCTACGGCCATACCAGCCCGGGTACGCCCGATCTCGTCTGATCTCGGAAGCTAAGCAGGGTCGGGCCTGGTTGGCACCTGGATGGGGAGACCCCTGGGAACATACCAGGTGCTGTAAGCATTTTGTCCACGAGGGTGTGCTTTTTTGCACTATTTCTATCAAGCAACACTAGCCTTGTAGTAAGCATTTAATGATGAAATTGACTAAATGCAGCCGTTCTGACTTTTTAATAGGATCAAATTTCCTTGTGTTTTCAATTAGCATCTGCCTTTGTAGTTATAAGACAAAAAAGAATATTGTTGCTGAATGCAGCTTGTGTGTGCTTTGTATGCTCCTTTGCCCTGTTCAAATGATGGAAGGAAATAAAGTTTGTATTTTATCCAACTACCAGAGCTAAAAAAGTGATGGGAACAGTGTTTATAATTTTCTTCTCACTTTTTTCAGTGACACAAAGTTCAAGCTGCTTATCTAATTGGTGAAAATGCAATGTCTGTTTATCAGACTATTTGACTATATATGATGTAGCAAGAGATTGTTCTCGCTACGGCCATACCATCCTGGGTACGCCCGATCTCGATCTGATCTCGTAAGCTAAGCAGGGTCGGGCCTGGTTAGTACTTGGCTGGGAGACCGCCCGGGAATACCAGGTGCTGTAAGCATTTTGTCCACGGGGGTGTGTTCTTGCACTATTTCATCAGCAAACACTGCCTTGTAGTAGGCATTTAATGATGAATTGACTAAATGCACCGCCCTGCCTTTTTAATAGGATCAAATTTCCTTGTGTTTTCAATTAGCATCTGCCTCTTGTATTTATAAGACAAACAAGCATATTGTTGTTGAATGCAGCTTGTGTGTGCTTTATGCTCCTTCTCCCTGTTCAAATGATGGAAGGAAATAAAGTTTGTATTTTATCCAACTACCTAAGTCAAAAAGTGATGGGAACAGTGTTTATACTTTCTACTACTTTTTCAGTGACACAAAGTTCAAGCTGCTTATCTAATTGGTGAAAATGCAAGCGTCTGTTTATCAGACTTATTTTGACTATATATGTTGTAGCAAGAGATTGTTTCTCGCCACGCCATGCCCTGGCTACGCCCGATTCGTGACCTCGAAGCTAAGCAGGGTCGTGCCTGGTTAGTACTGGGATGGGAGACCGCCTGGGGAAACCAAGTGTTGTAAGCATTTTGTCCACGTGGGTATATGCTCTTGCACTATTTCATCAGCAACACTGCTTTGTGGTAAGCATTTAATGATGAATTGACTAACCGGACGGACGAACACCGTAAATTTTTTATCAGACTCATTTTGACTATATGTGATGTAAGCAAGAGATTGTTTCTCGCTTCACGGCTCATACCAGCCTGGGTACGCCCGACCTCGTCTGATTCGGAAGCTGAGAGGGTTCGGGCCTGCTTATACTTGGATGGGAGAACGCCTGGGGATACCAGGTGCTGTAAGCATTTTGTCCACGAGGGTGTGCTTTGCACTATTTCATCAGCAACATCTGCCTTGTAGTAAGCATTTAATGATGAATTGACTAAATGCAGCTTCCTGCCTTTTTAATAGGATCAAATTTCCTTGAAGCTTTCTAATTAGCATCTGCCTTTGTATTTATAAGACAAACAAGAATATGGTTGCTGAATGCAGCTTGTGTGCGCTTTATGCCCTTTTTCCCTGTTCAAATGATGGAAGGAATAAAGTTTGTATTTTATCCAACTACTGTGCTAAAAAGTGAGGGGAATAGTGTTTATAATTTCTCTACTTTTTCAGACACAAAGTTCAAGCTGCTTATCTAATTGGTGAAAATGCAATGTCTGTTTATCAGACTCATTTTGACTATATGTTGTAGCAAGAGATTGTTTCTTGCTTACGGCCATACCAGCCTGGGTACTCCCGATCTCGTCTGATCTCGGAAGCTAAGCAGGGTCGTGCCTGGTTGTACTTGGATGGGAGACTGCTTGGGAAAACCAAGTGCTGTAAGCATTTTGTCCACGAGGGTATGCTCTTGCACTATTTCATCAGCAACACTGCCTTGTATTAAGCATTTAATGATGAATTGACTAAATGTCTGTTTTATCAGACTCACTTTGACTATATAGTTGTAGCAAGAAAATGTTTCGCCACGGCCATACCAGCCTCGGTACGCCCGATCTCGTCCTGATCTCGGAAGCTAAGCAGGGTCGGGCCTGGTTAGTACCTGGATGGGAGACCGCCTGGGAATACCAGGTGCTATAAGCATTTTGTCCACGAGGGTGTGCTCTTGCACTATTTCATCAGCAACACTGCCCTGTAGTAAGCATTTAATGATGAATTGACTAAATGCACCGTCCTCGACTTTTTAATAGGATCAAATTTCCTTGTGTTTTCAATTAGCATCTGCCTTGTATTTATAAGACAAACAAGAATATTGTTGCTGAATGCAGCTTGTGTGTGCTTTATGCTCCTTTGCCCTGTTCAAATGATGAAAGGAAATAAAGTTTGTATTTTATCCAACTACCTGTGCATAAAAAGTGATGGGAACAGTGTTTATAATTTCTTCTACTTTTTCAGTGACACAAAGTTCAAGCTGCTTATCTAATTGGTGAAAATGCAATGTCTGTTTATCAGACTCATTTTGACTATATATGATGTAGCAAGAGATTGTTTCTCGCCACGGCCATTCCATCCTGGGTACGCCCGATCTCGTCTGATCTCGGAAGCTAAGCAGGGTCGGGCCTGTTAGTACTTGATGGGAGACCGCCTGGGAATACCAGGTGCTGTAAGCATTTTGTCCACGAGGGTGTGCTCTTGCACTATTTCATCAGCAACACTGCCTTGTAGTAAGCATTTAATGATGAATTGATTAAATGCACCTTCCTGACTTTTTAATTGGATCAAATTTCCTTGTGTTTTCAATTAGCATCTGCCTTGTATTTATAAGACAAACAAGAATATTGTTGCTGAATGCAGCTTGTGTGTGCTTTATGCTCCTTTGCCCTGTTCAAATGATGGAAGGAAATAAAGTTTGTATTTTATCCAACTACCTGTTCTAAAAAGTGATGGGAACAGTGTTTATAATTTCTTCTACTTTTTCAGTGACACAAAGTTCAAGCTGCTTATCTAATTGGTGAAAATGCAATGTCTGTTTATCAGACTCATATTGACTATATATGTTGTAGCAAGAGATTGTTTCTCGCTTACGGCCATACCAGCCTGGGTACGCCCGATCTCGTCTGATCTCGAAGCTAAGCAGGCTCGTGCCTGGTTAGTACTTGGATGGGAGACCGCCTGGGAAAACCAAGTGCTGTAAGCATTTTGTCCACGAGGGTATGCTCTTGCACTATTTCATCAGCAACATTGCCTTGTATTAAGCATTTAATGATGAATTGACTAAATGTCTGTTTTATCAGACTCACTTTGACTATATATGTTGTAGCAAGAGATTGTTTCTCGCCACGGCCATACCAGCCTGGGTACGCCCGATCTCGTCTGATCTCGGAAGCTAAGCAGGATCGGGCCTGGTTAGTACTTGATGGGAGAACCCCCTGGGAATACCAGGTGCTGTAAGCATTTTGTCCACGAGGGTGTGCTCTTGCACTATTTCATCAGCAACACTGCCTTGAGTAAGCGTTTAATGATGAATTGACTAAATGCAGCTTCCTGCCTTTTTAATAGGATCAAATTTCCTTGTGTTTTCAATTAGCATCTGCCTTGTATTTATAAGACAAACAAGAATATTGTTGCTGAATGCAGCTTGTGTGTGCTTTATGCTCCCCTTTGCCCTGTTCAAATGATGGAAGGAAATAAAGTTTGTATTTTATCCAACTACCTGTGCTAAAAAGTGATGGGAACAGTGTTTATAATTTCTTCTACTTTTTCAGTGACACAAAGTTCAAGCTGCTTATCTAATTGGTGAAAATGCAATGTCTGTTTATCAGACTCATTTTGACTATATATGTTGTAGCAAGAGATTGTTTCTCGCTTACGGCCATACCAGCCTGGGTACGCCCGATCTCGTCTGATCCGGAAGCTAAGCAGGGTCGTGCCTGGTTAGTACTTGGATGGGAGACCGCCTGGGAAAACCAAGTGCTGTAAGCATTTTGTCCACGAGGGTATGCTCTTGCACTATTTCATCAGCAACACTGCCTTGTATTAAGCATTTAATGATGAATTGACTAAATGTCTGTTTTATCAGACTCACTTTGACTATATATGTTGTAGCAAGAAAATGTTTCTCGCTTACGGCCATACCAGCCTGGTTACGCCCGATCTCGTCTGATCTCGGAAGCTAAGCAGGGTCGGGCCTGGTTAGTACCTGGATGGGAGACCGCCTGGGAATACCAGGTGCTATAAGCATTTTGTCCACGAGGGTGTGCTCTTGCACTATTTCATCAGCAACACTGCCTTGTAGTAAGCATTTAATGATGAATTGACTAAATGCAGCGTCCTGACTTTTTAATAGGATCAAATTTCCTTGTGTTTTCAATTAGCATCTGCCTTGTATTTATAAGACAAACAAGAATATTGTTGCTGAATGCAGCTTGTGTGTGCTTTATGCTCCTTGCCCTGTTCAAATGATGAAAGGAAATAAAGTTTGTATTTTATCCAACTACCTGTGCTAAAAAGTGATGGGAACAGTGTTTATAATTTCTTCTACTTTTCAGTGACACAAAGTTCAAGCTGCTTATCTAATTGGTGAAAATGCAATGTTGTTTATCAGACTCATTTTGACTATATATGTTGTAGCAAGAGATTGCTTCTCGCTTCCGGCCATACCAGCCTGGGTATTCCCGATCTCGTCTGATCTATCGCTGATGGAAGCTAAGCAGGGTCGGGCCTGGTTAGTACTGGATGGGGAGACCGCCTGGGAATACCAGGTGCTGTAAGCATTTTGTCCACGAGGGTGTGCTCTTGCACTATTTCATCAGCAACACTGCCTTGTAGTAAGCATTTAATGATGAATTGACTAAATGCAGCTTCCTGCCTTTTTAATAGGATCAAATTTCCTTGTGTTTTCAATTAGCATCTGCCTTGTATTTATAAGACAAACAAGAATATTGTTGCTGAATGCAGCTTGTGTGTGCTTTATGCTCCTTTGCCCTGTTCAAATGATGGAAGGAAATAAAGTTTGTATTTTATCCAACTACCTGTGCTAAAAAGTGATGGGAACAGTGTTTATAATTTCTTCTACTTTTTCAGTGACACAAAGTTCAAGCTGCTTATCTAATTGGTGAAAATGCAATGTCTGTTTATCAGACTCATTTTGACTATATATGTTGTAGCAAGAGATTGTTTCTCGCTTACGCATACCAGCCTGGGTACTCCCGATCTCGTCTGATCTCGGAAGCTAAGCAGGGCTCGTGCCTGGTTAGTACTTGGATGGGAGACCGCCTGGGAAAACCAAGTGCTGTAAGCATTTTGTCCACGAGGGTATGCTCTTGCACTATTTCATCAGCAACACTGCCTTGTATTAAGCATTTAATGATGAATTGACTAAATGTCTGTTTTATCAGACTCACTTTGACTATATATGTTGTAGCAAGAGATTGTTTCTCGCACGGCCATACCAGCCTGCGTCCGCCCGATCTCGTCTGATCTCGGAAGCTAAGCAGGGTCGGCCTGGTTAGTACCTGGATGGGAGACCGCCTGGGAATACCAGGTGCTGTAAGCATTTTGTCCACGAGGGTGTGCTCTTGCACTATTTCATCAGCAACACTGCCTTGTAGTAAGCATTTAATGATGAATTGACTAAATGCAGCGTCCTGACTTTTTAATAGGATCAAATTTCCTTGTGTTTTCAATTAGCATCTGCCTTGTATTTATAAGACAAACAAGAATATTGTTGCTGAATGCAGCTTGTGTGTGCTTTATGCTCCTTTGCCCTGTTCAAATGATGGAAGGAAATAAAGTTTGTATTTTTATCCAACTACCTGTGCTAAAAAGTGATGGGAACAGTGTTTATAATTTCTTCTACTTTTTTCAGTGACACAAAGTTCAAGCTGCTTATCTAATTGGTGAAAATGCAATGTCTGTTTATCAGACTCATTTTGACTATATATGTTGTAGCAAGAGATTGTTTCGCGCCACGGCCATACAGCCTGGGTACGCCCGATTCGCCTCGGAAGCTAAGCAGGGTCGTGCCTGGTTAGTATTGGATGGGAGACCGCCTGGGAAAACCAAGTGCTGTAAGCATTTTGTCCACGAGGGTATGCTCTTGCACTATTTCATCAGCAACACTGCCTTGTATTAAGCATTTAATGATGAATTGACCAAATGTCTGTTTTATCAGACTCACTTTGACTATATATGTTGTAGCAAGAGAATGTTTCTCGCCACGGCCATACCAGCCTGGGCACGCCCGATCTCGTCTGATCTCGGAAGCTAAGCAGGGTCGGGCCTGGTTAGTACCTGGATGGGAGACCGCCTGGGAAGTACCAGGTGCTATAAGCATTTTGTCCACGAGGGTGTGCTCTTGCACTATTTCATCAGCAACACTGCCTTGTAGTAAGCATTTAATGATGAATTGACTAAATGCACCGTCCCTGACTTTTTAATAGGATCAAATTTCCTTGTGTTTTCAATTAGCATCTGCCTTGTATTTATAAGACAAACAAGAATATTGTTGCTGAATGCAGCTTGTGTGTGCTTTATGCTCCTTTGCCCTGTTCAAATGATGGAAGGAAATAAAGTTTGTATTTTATCCAACTACCTGTGCTAAAAAGTGATGGGAACAGTGTTTATAATTTCTTCTACTTTTTCAGTGACACAAAGTTCAAGCTGCTTATCTAATTGGTGAAAATGCAATGTCTGTTTATCAGACTCATTTTGACTATATATGTTGTAGCAAGAGATTGTTTCTCGCTTACGGCCATACCAGCCTGGGTACGCCCGATCTCGCCTCATCTCGGAAGCTAAGCAGGGTCGGGCCTGGTTAGTACTTGGATGGGGAGACCGCCTGGGAAAACCAAGTGCTGTAAGCATTTTGTCCACGAGGGTGTGCTCTTGCACTATTTCATCAGCAACACTGCCTTGTGATTAAGCATTTAATGATGAATTGACTAAATGTCTGTTTTACCAGACTCACTTTGACTATATATGTTGTAGCAAGAGATTGCTTCTCGCCTACGGCCATACCAGCCTGGGTCCGCCCGATCTCGGCTGATCTCGGAAGCTAAGCAGGGTCGGGCCTGGTTAGTACTGATCGGAGACCGCCTGGGAATACCAGGTGCTGTAAGCATTTTGTCCACGAGGGTGTGCTCTTGCACTATTTCATCAGCAACACTGTCTTTGTAGTAAGCATTTAATGATGAATTGACTAAATGCAGCTTCCTGCCTTTTTAATAGGATCAAATTTCCTTGTGTTTTCAATTAGCATCTGCCTTGTATTTATAAGACAAACAAGAATATTGTTGCCGAATGCAGCTTGTGTGTGCTTTATGCTCCTTTGCCCTGTTCAAATGATGGAAGGAAATAAAGTTTGTATTTTATCCAACTACCTGTGCTAAAAAGTGATGGGAACAGTGTTTATAATTTCTTCTACTTTTTCAGTGACACAAAGTTCAAGCTGCTTATCTAATTGGTGAAAATGCAATGTCTGTTTATCAGACTCATTTTGACTATATATGTTGTAGCAAGAGATTGTTTCTCGCCTACGGCCATACCAGCCTGGGTACGCCCGATTCCTGATCCGGAAGCTAAGCAGGGTCGCGCCTGGTTAGTACTTGGATGGGAGACCGCCTGGGAAAACCAAGTTGTAAGATTTTGTCCACGAGGGTATGTTCTTGCACTATTTCATCAGCAACACTGCCTTGTATTAAGCATTTAATGATGAATTGACTAAATGTCTGTTTTATCAGACTCACTTTGACTATATATGTTGTAGCAAGAGATTGTTTCTCGCTTACGGCCATACCAGCCTGGGTACGCCCGATCGCGCCTGATCTCGGAAGCTAAGCAGGGTCGGGCCTGGTTAGTACCTGGATGGGAGACCGCCTGGGAATACCAGGTGCTATAAGCATTTTGTCCACGAGGGTGTGCTCTTGCACTATTTCATCAGCAACACTGCCTTGTAGTAAGCATTTAATGATGAATTGACTAAATGCAGCTCCTGACTTTTTAATAGGATCACATTTCCTTGTGTTTTCAATTAGCATCTGTCTTGTATTTATAAGACAAACAAGAATATTGTTGCTGAATGCAGCTTGTGTGTGCTTTATGCTCCTTTGCCCTGTTCAAATGATGAAAGGAAATAAAGTTTGTATTTATCCAACTACCTGTGCTAAAAAGTGATGGGAACAGTGTTTATAATTTCTTCTACTTTTTCAGTGACACAAAGTTCAAGCTGCTTTATCTAATTGGAGAAAATGCAATGTCTGTTTATCAGACTATTTTGACTATATATGATTGTAGCAAGAGATTGTTTCTCGCCACGGCCATACCAGCCTGGGTATCGCCCGATCTCGTCTGATCTCGGAAGCTAAGCAGGGTCGTGCCTGGTTAGTACTTGGATGGAGACCGCGGGAATACCAAGTGCTGTAAGCATTTTGTCCATGAGGGTGTGCTCTGCATATTTCGCAAACTGTTTATTTTATGTATTGACTAATGTTTTATCAGACTCACTTTGACTATATATGTTGTAGCAAGAGATTGTTTCTCGCCCGCCATACCACCTGGGTCCTCCCGATCTCGCCTGATCTCGGAAGCTAAGCAGTGGTCGTGCCTGGTTAGTACTTGGATGGGAGACCGCCGGAAAACCAAGTGCTGTAAGCATTTTGTCCACGAGGGTATGTTCTTGCACTATTTCACCAGCAACACTGCCTTGTATTAAGCATTTAATGATGAATTGACTAAATGTCTGTTTTTCAGACTCACTTTGACTATATATGTTGTAGCAAGAGATTGTTTCTCTACGGCCATACCAGCCGGTACGCCCGATCTCGCCTGATCTCGGAAGCTAAGCAGGGTCGGGCCTGGTTAGTACTTGGACGGGGAGACCGCCTGGGAATACCAGGTGCTGTAAGCATTTTGTCCACGAGGGTGTGCTCTTGCACTATTTCATCAGCAACACTGCCTTGTAGTAAGCATTTAATGATGAATTGACTAAATGCAGCGCCCTGACTTTTTAATAGGATCAAATTTCCTTGTGTTTTCAATTAGCATCTGCCTTGTATTTATAAGACAAACAAGAATATTGTTGCTGAATGCAGCTTGTGTGTGCTTTATGCTCCTTTTGCCCTGTTCAAATGATGGAAGGAAATAAAGTTTGTATTTTATCCAACTACCTGTCTAAAAAGTGATGGGAATAGTGTTTATAATTTCTTCTACTTTTTCAGTGACACAAAGTTCAAGCTGCTTATCTAATTGGTGAAAATGCAATGTCTGTTTATCAGACTCATTTTGACTATATATGTTGTAGCAAGAGATTGTTTCTCGCCCGGCACATACCTGGGTACGCCCGACCCGCCTGATCTCGGAAGCTAAGCAGGGCCGGGCCTGGTAGTACTTGGATGGGAGACCGCCTGGGAATACCAGGTGCTGTAAGCATTTTGTCCACGAGGGTGTGCTCTTGCACTATTTCATCAGCAACACTGCCTTTGTAGTAAGCATTTAATGATGAATTGACTAAATGCAGCGTCCTGACTTTTTAATAGGATCAAATTTCCTTGTGTTTTCAATTACATCTGCCTTGTATTTATAAGACAAACAAGAATATTGTTGCTGAATGCAGCTTGTGTGTGCTTTATGTCCTTTGCCCTGTTCAAATGATGGAAGGAAATAAAGTTTGTATTTTATCCAACTACCTGAGCTAAAAAGTGATGGAACAGTGTTTATAATTTCTTCTACTTTTTCAGTGACACAAAGTTCAAGCTGCTTATTAAATGGTGAAAATGCAATGTCTGTTTATCAGACTCATTTTGACTATATATGTTGTAGCAAGAGATTGTTTCTCGCCACGGCCATACCAGCCTGGGTACGCCCGATCTCGTCTGATCTCGAAGCTAAGCAGGGTCGCGCCTGGTTAGTACTTTGATGGGAGACCGCCTGGGAAAACCGAGTGTTGCAAGCATTTTGTCCACGAGGGTATGCTCTTGCACTATTTCATCAGCAACACTGCCTTGTATTAAGCATTTAATGATGAATTGACTAAATGTCTGTTTTATCAGACTCACTTTGACTATATACGTTGTAGCAAGAGATTGTTTCTCGCCACGCCATACCAGCTGGGCACGCCCGATCGCTGCCTGATCTCGGGAAGCTAAGCAGGACCGGGCCTGGTTAGTATGGATGGGAGACCCCCTGGGAATACCAGGTGGCTGTAAGCATTTTTGTCCACGAGGGTGTCTCTTGCACTATTTCATCAGCAACACTGCCTTGTAGTAAGCATTTAATGATGAATTGACTAAAATGCAGCTTCCTGCCTTTTTAATAGGATCAAATTTTTGTGTTTTCAATTAGCATCTGCCTTGTATTTATAAGACAAACAAGAATATTGTTGCTGAATGCAGCTTGTGTGTGCTTTTATGCTCCTTTGCCCTGTTCAAATGATGGAAGGAAATAAAGTTTGTATTTTATCCAACTACCTGTGCTAAAAAGTGATGGGAACAGTGTTTATAATTTCTTCTACTTTTTCAGTGACACAAAGCTCAAGCTGCTTATCTAATTGGTGAAAATGCAATGTCTGTTTATCAGACTCATTTTGACTATATATGTTGTAGCAAGAGATTGTTTCTCGCCTACGGCCATACTCAGCCTGGGCAAACGCCCGATCTCGTCTGATCTCGGAAGCTAAGCAGGGTCGTGCCTGAGTTAGTACTTGGATGGGAGACCGCCTGGGAAAACCAAGTGGCTGTAAGTATTTTGTCCACGAGGGTATGTTCTTGCACTATTTCATCAGCAACACTGCCTTGTATTAAGCATTTAATGATGAATTGACTAAATGTCTGTTTTATCAGACTCACTTTGACTATATATGTTGTAGCAAGAGAATGTTTCGCCACGGCCATGGCCGAAGCCTGGGCCCGCCCCGATCTCGTCTGATCTCGGAAGCTAAGCAGTGGTCGGGCCTGGTTAGTACCTGGATGGGAGACCGCCTGGGAAAACCAGGTGCTATAAGCATTTTGTCCACGAGGGTGTGCTCTTGGCACTATTTCATCAGCAATATCTGCCTTGTAGTAAGCATTTAATGATGAATTGACTAAATGCACCGCCCTGACTTTTTTAATATAGGATCAAATTTCCTTGTGTTTTCAATTAGCATCTGCCTTGTATTTATAAGACAAACAAGAATATTGTTGCTGAATGCAGCTTGTGTGCTTTATGCTCCTTTGCCCTGTTCAAATGATGGAAGGAAATAAAGTTTGTATTTTATCCAACTACCTGTGCTAAAATGTGATGGGAACAGTGTTTATAATTTTCACTTTTTCAGTGACACAAAGTTCAAGCTGCTTATCTAATTGGTGAAAATGCAATGTCTGTTTATCAGACTCATTTTGACTATATATGTTGTAGCAAGAGATTCTTTCTCGCCACGGCCATACCAGCCTGGGTACGCCCTCGTTGGATCTCGGAAGCTAAGCAGGCTCGTGCCTGGTTAGGTACTTCTGATGGGAGACTCCGCCTGGGAAAACCAAGTGCTGTAAGCATTTTGTCCACGAGGGTATGCTCTTGCACTATTTCATCAGCAACACTGCCTTTGTATTAAGCATTTAATGATGAATTGACTAAATGTCTGTTTTATCAGACTCACTTTGACTATATATGCTGTGGCAAGAGATTGATTCTCGCCACGGCCATACCAGCCTGGGTCACGCCCGATCTCGCCTTGATCTCGGAACTAAGCAGGGTCGGGCCTGGTTAGTACCTGTGATGGGAGAACCCTGGGAATACCAGGTGCTGTAAGCATTTTGTCCACGAGGGTGTTCTCTTGCACTATTTCATCAGCAACACTGCCTTGTAGTAAGCATTTAATGATGAATTGACTAAATGCAGCTGGCCCTGCCTTTTTAATAGGATCAAATTTCCTTGTGTTTTCTTAATTAGCATCTGCCTTGTATTTATAAGACAAACAAGAATATTGCTGCTGAATGCAGCTTGTGTGTGCTTTATGCCCCTTTGCCCTGTTCAAATGATGGAAGGAAATAAAGTTTGTATTTTATCCAACTACCCAAGTGAAAAAGTGATGGGAACAGTGTTTATAATTTCCTTCTACTCTTTTCAGTGACACAAAGTTCAAGCTGCTTATCTAATTGGTGAAAATGCAATGTCTGTTTATCAGACTCATTTTGACTATATTGATGTAGCAAGAGATTGTTTCTCGCCTACGCCATATACCAGCCTGGGTACGCCCGATCTCGTCTGATCTCGGAAGCTAAGCAGGGTCGGGCCTGGTTAGTACTTCATGGGGAGACCGCCTGGGAATACCAGGTGCTGTAAGCATTTTGTCCACGAGGGTGTGCTCTGCACTATTTCATCAGCAACACTGCCTTGTAGTAAGCATTTAATGATGAATTGACTAAATGTAACCGGCTCTGACTTTTTTGTAGATAGGGATCAAATTTCCTTGTGTTTTCAATTAGCATCTGCCTTGTATTTAAAGACAAAACAAGTTAAATATTGTTGCTGAATGCAGCTTGTGTGTGCTTTATGCTCCTTTGCCCTGTTCAAATGATGGAAGGAAATAAAGTTTGTATTTTATCCAACTACCTGTGCTAAAAAGTGATGGGAACAGTGTTTATAATTTCTTCTACTTTTTCAGTGACACAAAGTTCAAGCTGCTTATCTAATTGGTGAAAATGCAATGTCTGTTTTTATCACACTCACTTTGACTATATATGTTGTAGCAAGTGAGATTGTTTCTCGCCTACTACCATACACAGCCTGGGTACGCCCGATCTCGTCTGATCTCGGAAGCTAAGCAGGGTCGGGCCTGGTTAGTACTTGGATGTGGAGACCGCCTGGGAACCAGGTGCTGTAAGCATTTTGTCCACGAGGGTGTGCTCTTGCACTATTTCATCAGCAACACTGCCTTGTAGTAAGCATTTAATGATGAATTGACTAAATGCAGCTTGCCTGACTTTTTAATAGGATCAAATTTTTGTGTTTTCAATTAGCATCTGCCTTGTATTTATAAGACAAAACAAGAATATTGTTGCTGAATGCAGCTTGTGTGTGTGCTTTATGCTCCTTTGCCTTGTTCAAATGATGGAAGGAAATAAAGTTTGTATTTTATCCAACTACCTAGAGTAAAAATGATGGGAACAGTGTTTATAATTTCTTCTACTTTTTCAGTGACACAAAGTTCAAGCTGCTTATCTAATTGGTGAAAATGCAATGTCTGTTTATCAGGACTCACTTTGGACTAGGTATATGTTGTAGCAAGAGATTGATTCTCGCCACGGCCATACCAGCCTGGGTAATGCCCGCATCTTGCTCTGATGTCGGAAGCTAAGCAGGGTCGCGGTTTGTTAGTACTTGGATGGAGACCGCCCGGGAAAACCAAGTGGCACTATTCCACGAGGGAGTGCTCTTGCACTATTTCATCAGCAACACTGCCTTGTAGTAAGCATTTAATGATGAATTGACTCAAACGTCTGTTTTGATCAGACTCACTTTGACTATATATGCTGTGGCGCAAGAGACTGGATTCACGCCACGGCCATACTACAGCCGGTAACTCCCGATCTCGTCTGATCTCGGGAAGCCAAGCAGGGTCGGCCTGGTTAGTACCTGGATGGGGAGACCGCCTGGGAATACCAGGTGCTAGCATTTTGTCCAGCGAGGGTGTGCTTCTTGCACTATTTCATCAGCAACACTGCCTTGTAGTAAGCATTTAATGATGAATTGACAAAATGCAGCGTCCCTGACTTTTTAATAGGATCAAATTTCCTTGTGTTTTCAATTAGTATCTGCCTTGTATTTATAAGACAAACAAGAATATTGTTGCTGAATGCAGAAACTTGTGTGTGCTTTATGCTCCTTTGCCCTGTTCAAATGATGAAAGGAAATAAAGTTTGTATTTTATCCAACTACCTGTGCTAAAAAGTGATGGGAACAGTGTTTGGTAATTTCTTCTACTTTTTCAGTGACACAAAGTTCAAGCTGCTTATCTAATTGGTGAAAATGCAATGTCTGTTTATCACACTCACTTTGACTATATATGTTGTAGCAAGAGATTGTTTCTGGCTTACGGCCATACCAGCCTGGGTACGCCCCGGATCCCGTCTAGATGTCGGAAGCTAAGCAGGGTCGGGCCTGGTTAGTACTTGGATGGGAGACCGCCTGGGAATACCAGGTGCTGTAAGCATTTTGTCCACGAGGGTGTGCTCTTGCACTATTTCATCAGCAACACTGCCTTGTAGTAAGCATTTAATGATGAATTGACTAAATGCAGCTTCCTGCTTGGATCAAATTCCTTGTGTTTTCAATTAGCATCTGCCTTGTATTTATAAGACAAACAAGAATATTGGTTGCTGAATGCAGCTTGTGTGTGCTTTATGCTCCTTTGCCCTGTTCAAATGATGGAAATAATTTGTATTTTATCCAACTACCGTGCTAAAAAGATGGGAACAGTGTTTATTTCTTCTACTTTTCAGTGACACAAAAGTTCAAGCTGCTTTCTAATTGGTGAAAATGCAATGTCTGTTTATCAGACTCACTTTGACTATATATGTTGTAGCAAGAGATTGATTCTCGCCTTACGACCATATACCAGCCTGGATCAGCCGATCTTGTCTGATCTCGGAAGCTAGAGGTTCGGGCCTGGTTAGTACTTGGATGGGGAGACCGCTCTTGGAATACCAAGTGTGTAAGCATTTTTTGTCCACGAGGGTGTGCTCTTGCACTATTTCATCAGCAACACTGCCTTGTAGTAAGCATTTAATGATGAATTGACTAAAGCAGCTTCCTGCCTTTTAATAGGATCAAATTTCCTTGTGTTTTCAATTAGCATCTGCCTTGTATTTATAAGACAAACAAGAATATTGTTGCTGAATGCAGCTTGTGTGTGCTTTATGCTCCTTTGCCCTGTTCAAATGAGAAAGGAAATAAAGTTTGTATTTTTATCCAACTACCAGTGCTAAAAAGTGATGGGAACAGTGTTTGTAATTTCTC
>NW_025550843.1:0-6767 GCF_905237065.1 Salmo salar | reverse complement strand
TTAAATATGGTTAAATATGGTTAATGTGGTTAAATATGGTTAATATGATTAAATATGGTTAAATGTGGTTAATATGATTAAATATGGTTAATGTGGTTAATATGGTTAATATGGTTAATATGGTTAATATGGTAAATATGGTTAAATATGGTTAATATGGTTAATATGGTTAATATGGTTAATATGGTTAAATATGGGTAATATGGTTAATATGGTTAATATGGTTAAATATGGTTAATATGGTTAATATGGTTAAATATGGTTAAATATGGTTAAATATGGTTAATATGGTTAATGTGGTTAAATATGGTTAATATGGTTAATATGGTTAAATATGGGTAATATGGTTAAATATGGTTAATATGGTTAATATGGTTAAATATGGTTAATATGGTTAATATGGTTAATATGGTTAAATATGGGTAATATGGGTAATATGGGTAATATGGTTAATATGGGTATTATGGTTAATATGGTTAATATGGGTAATATGGGTAATATGGTTAAATATGGGTAATATGGGTAATATGGTTAATGTGGTTAAATGTGGGTAATATGGTTAATATGGTTAATGTGGTTAAATATGGGTAATATGGGTAATATGGTTAAATATGGGTAATATGGGTAATATGGTTAATATGGTTAATATGGGTAATATGGGTAATATGGTTAAATATGGGTAATATGGGTAATATGGTTAATGTGGTTAAATATGGGTAATATGGTTAATATGGTTAATGTGGTTAAATATGGGTAATATGGGTAATATGGTTAAATATGGGTAATATGGTTAATATGGGTAATATGGTTAAATATGGGTAATATGGTTAATATGGTTAATATGGTTAAATATGGGTAATATGGTTAATATGATTAAATATGGGTAATATGGTTAATATGGTTAATATGGTTAAATATGGGTAATATGGTTAATATGATTAAATATGGGTAATATGGTTAATATGGTTAATATGGTTAATGTGGTTAATATGATTAAATATGGTTAATATGATTAAATATGGTTAATATGGTTAATATGGGTAATATGGGTAATATGGTTAAATATGGGTAATATGGGTAATATGGTTAATGTGGGTAATATGGGTAATATGGTTAATGTGGTTAAATATGGGTAATATGGTTAATATGGTTAATGTGGGTAATATGGTTAATATGGTTAATGTGGTTAAATATGGGTAATATGGGTAATATGGTTAAATATGGGTAATATGGGTAATATGGTTAATGTGGGTAATATGGTTAATATGGTTAATGTGGTTTAATATGGGTAATATGGGTAATATGGTTAAATATGGGTAATATGGGTAATATGGGTAATATGGGTAATATGGTTAAATATGGGTAATATGGGTAATATGGTTAATGTGGTTAAATATGGGTAATATGGTTAATATGGTTAATGTGGTTAAATATGGGTAATATGGGTAATATGGTTAAATATGGGTAATATGGTTAATATGGGTAATATGGTTAAATATGGGTAATATGGGTAATATGGTTAATATGGTTAATATGGTTACATATGGGTAATATGGTTAATATGATTAAATATGGGTAATATGGTTAATATTGTTAAATATGGGTAATATGGTTAATATGATTAAATATGGGTAATATGGTTAATATGGTTAATGTGGTTAATATGATTAAATATGGTTAATATGATTAAATATGGTTAATATGATTAAATATGGTTAATATGGTTAATATGATTAAATATGGTTAAAATGGTTAATATGATTAAATATGGTTAATATGATTAAATATGGTTAATATGATTAAATATGGTTAATATGGTTAATATGGTTAATATGGTTAATATGATTAAATATGGTTAATATGATTAAATATGGTTAATATGGTTAATATGATTAAATATGATTAATATGGTTAAATATGGTTAATATGGTTAATGTGGTTAAATATGGGTAATATGGTTAATATGGGTAATATGGTTAAATATGGGTAATATGGGTAATATGGTTAAATATGGGTAATATGGTTAATATGGTTAAATATGGGTAATATGGTTAATATGGGTAATATGGTTAATATGGTTAATGTGGTTAAATATGGGTAATATGGTTAATATGGGTAATATGGTTAAATATGGGTAATATGGTTAATATGGTTAATGTGGTTAAATATGGGTAATATGGGTAATATGGTTAATATGGTTAATATGATTAAATATGGTTAATATGGTTAAATATGGTTAATGTGGTTAAATATGGTTAATATGGTTAATGTGGTTAAATATGGGTAATATGGTTAATATGGGTAATATGGTTAATATGGGTAATATGGTTAAATATGGGTAATATGGTTAAATATGGGTAATATGGTTAATATGGTTAAATATGGTTAATATGGTTAAATATGGTTAAATATGGTTAATATGGTTAATGTGGTTAAATATGGTTAATATGGTTAATATGGTTAATATGGTTAATATGGTTAAATATGGGTAATATGGTTAAATATGGTTAATATGGTTAATATGGTTAATATGGTTAAATATGGTTAATATGGTTAATATGGTTAAATATGGGTAATATGGGTAATATGGGTAATATGGGTAATATGGTTAATATGGGTAATATGGGTAATATGGTTAAATATGGGTAATATGGGTAATATGGTTAATGTGGTTAAATATGGGTAATATGGTTAATATGGTTAATGTGGTTAAATATGGGTAATATGGGTAATATGGTTAAATATGGGTAATATGGTTAATATGGTTAATATGAGTAATATGGGTAATATGGTTAAATATGGGTAATATGGGTAATATGGTTAATGTGGTTAAATATGGGTAATATGGTTAATATGGTTAATGTGGTTAAATATGTGTAATATGGGTAATATGGTTAAATATGGGTAATATGGTTAATATGGGTAATATGGTTAAATATGGGTAATATGGGTAATATGGTTAATATGGTTAATATGGTTAAATATGGGTAATATGGTTAATATGATTAAATATGGGTAATATGGTTAATATGGTTAATATGGTTAAATATGGGTAATATGGTTAATATGATTAAATATGGGTAATATGGTTAATATGGTTAATGTGGTTAATATGATTAAATATGGTTAATATGGTTAATATGGTTAATATGGTTAATATGATTAAATATGGTTAATATGATTAAATATGGTTAATATGGTTAATATGATTAAATATGGTTAATATGGTTAAATATGGTTAATATGGTTAATGTGGTTAAATATGGGTAATATGGTTAATATGGGTAATATGGTTAAATATGGGTAATATGGGTAATATGGTTAAATATGGGTAATATGGTTAATATGGGTAATATGGTTAATATGGGTAATATGGTTAATATGGTTAATGTGGTTAAATATGGGTAATATGGTTAATATGGGTAATATGGTTAAATATGGGTAATATGGTTAATATGGTTAATGTGGTTAAATATGGGTAATATGGTTAATATGGGTAATATGGTTAATATGGTTAATATGATTAAATATGGTTAATATGGTTAAATATGGTTAATGTGGTTAAATATGGTTAATATGGTTAATGTGGTTAAATATGGGTAATATGGTTAATATGGGTAATATGGTTAAATATGGGTAATATGGTTAAATATGGGTAATATGGTTAATATGGTTAAATATGGGTAATATGGTTAAATATGGGTAATATGGTTAAATATGGGTAATATGGGTAATATGGTTAAATATGGGTAATATTGTTAATATGGTTAATATGGGTAATATGGGTTAATATGGGTATTATGGTTAAATGTGGGTAAAATAGGATATATAATACATTCCTGGTCTTATTTCTCTCAGATATATAGGACAGACACTTCAAAACAAACTAACTTTTGATTACATTTTTTTACTATATGTTTATCCATGTATGAATCTGTTATTCAATGTGTTTCTATGGGCTAATAGCAGTAATCTGTTATTCAATGTGTTTCTATGGACTAATAGCAGTAATCTGTTATTCAATGTGTTTCTATGGGCTAATAGCAGTAATCTGTTATTCAATGTGTTTCTATGAGCTAATAGCAGTAATCTGTTATTCAATGTGTTTCTATGGGCTAATAGCAGTAATCTGTTATTCAATGTGTTTCTATGGGCTAATAGCAGTAATCTGTTATTCAATGTGTTTCTATGGGCTAATAGCAGTATGGCCAAATTCAATGTTTGATCCAATAATTGTTTTACATTTTTTTGGGGATACCTAAAGGGTTCCTAAAATGCTAGATCAACTAGCTAAATGATCCTTGGTATGACCATCTTAAAACAATTCCATATGACCATCTTAAAACAATTCCATATGACCATCTTAAAACAATTCCATAGGACCATCTTAAAACAATTCCATATGACCATCTTAAAATACTTCCATATAACCGTCTTAAAATAATTCCATATGACCGTCTTAAAATAATTCCATATGACCGTCTTAAAACAATTCCATATGTCAGCTTAGTAGATATCTATGATTGGATGTGGATCTGATGTAAGCAGTCACAGGTAGAGTTTCTACAGTAAAGACAGAGACTGGCAGTGGAAGTGGGCACAGTAAGATTGGTAACAGAAGGCAGTCTGCATGTTCACAGGGTGTCCAGGGATTAGAGAAGAAAATGGTAGTGGAGCGAGAGAGAGGGAGAGACAGAGAGAGTAAGAAGGAGAGAGTAAAAGGAGAGAGAGAGAGAGGAGAGACAGAGAGAGTAAGAAGGAGAGAGTAAAAAGGAGAGAGAGAGAGAGGGAGAGACAGAGAGAGTAAGAAGGAGAGAGTAAAAAGGAGAGAGGGAGAGACAGAGAGAGTAAGAAGGAGAGAGTAAAAAGGAGAGAGAGAGAGAGGAGAGACAGAGAGAGTAAGAAGGAGAGAGTAAAAAGGAGAGAGTGGGAGGGAGAGAGAGTAAGAAGGAGAGAGTAAAAAAGGAGAGAGAGACTAAGGAATCATGTGAGAATGAACCCTAGGAGCCAGGCTTAGAGATGGAACTGAAATCTGTCCAACTGTCTTCTCTATATATCTTGTGTGTGTGTGCTCTCTCTCTCTACCCCTTCTCTATTTATATCCCTCTCTACCCCCCCCTCAATTCAATTCAAGGGGCTTTATTGGCATGGGAAACATACAGTGGGGAGAACAAGTATTTGATACACTGCCGATTTTGCAGGTTTTCCTACTTACAAAGCATGTAGAGGTCTGTCATTTTTATCATAGGTACACTTCAACTGTGAGAGACGGAATCTAAAACAAAAATCCTGAAAATCACATGTATGAATTTTAAGTAATTAATTTGCATTTTATTGCATGACATAAGTATTTGATACATCAGAAAAGCAGAACTTAATATTTGGTACAGAAACCTTTGTTTGCAATTACAGAGATCATATGTTTCCTGTAGTTCTTGACCAGGTTTGCACACACTGCAGCAGGGATTTTGGCCCACTCCTCCATACAGACCTTCTCCAGATCCTTCAGGTTTCGGGGCTGTCGCTGGGCAATACGGACTTTCAGCTCCCTCCAAAGATTTTCTATTGGGTTCAGGTCTGGAGACTGGCTAGGCCACTCCAGGACCTTGAGATGCTTCTTACGGAGCCACTCCTTAGTTGCCCTGGCTGTGTGTTTCGGGTCATTGTCATGCTGGAAGACCCAGCCACGACCCATCTTCAATGCTCTTACTGAGGGAAGGAGGTTGTTGGCCAAGATCTTGCGATACATGGCCCCATCCATCCTCCCCTCAATACGGTGCAGTCGTCCTGTCCCCTTTGCAGAAAAGCATCCCCAAAGAATGATGTTTCCACCTCCATGCTTCACAGTTGGGATGGTGTTCTTGGGGTTGTACTCATCCTTCTTCTTCTTCCAGACACGGCGAGTGGAGTTTAGACCAAAAAGCTCTATTTTTGTCTCATCAGACCACATGACCTTCCTCCCATTCCTCCTCTGGATCATCCAGATGGTCATTGGCAAACTTCAGACGGGCCTGGACATGCGCTGGCTTGAGCAGGGGGACCTTGCGTGCGCTGCAGGATTTTAATCCATGACGGCGTAGTGTGTTACTAATGGTTTTCTTTGAAACTGTGGTCCCAGCTCTCTTCAGGTCATTGACCAGGTCCTGCCATGTAGTTCTGGGCTGATCCCTCACCTTCCTCATGATCATTGATGCCCCACGAGGTGAGATCTTGCATGGAGCCCCAGACCGAGGGTGATTGACTGTCATCTTGAAGTTCTTCCATTTTCTAATAATTGCGCCAACAGTTGTTGCCTTCTCACCAAGCTGCTTGCCTATTGTCCTGTAGCCCATCCCAGCCTTGTGCAGGTCTACAATTCTATCCCTGATGTCCTTACACAGCTCTCTGGTCTTGGCCATTGTGGAGAGGTTGGAGTCTGTTTGATTGAGTGTGTGGACAGGTGTCTTTTATACAGGTAATGAGTTCAAACAGGTGCAGTTAATACAGGTAATGAGTGGAGAACAGGAGGGCTTCTTAAAGAAAAACTAACAGGTCTGTGAGAGCCGGAATTCTTACTGGTTGGTAGGTGATCAAATACTTATGTCATGCAATAAAATGCTAATTAATTACTTAAAAATCATACAATGTGATTTTCAGGATTTTTGTTTTAGATTCCGTCTCTCACAGTTGAAGTGCACCTATGATAAAAATTACAGACCTCTACATGCTTTGTAAGTAGGAAAACCTGCAAAGTCGTCAGTGTATCAAATACTTGTTCTCCCCACTGA
>NW_025550842.1:0-22753 GCF_905237065.1 Salmo salar | reverse complement strand
TCCTGTCCCTCCTCCACCCTCCCCCTCATTCCCTCTCCTCTCCTCTCCTCTCTAGTCAGTCTCAGTATTATTCTCCAAACTTTAATATCAATATAGTCAGTCTCAATGTCACGTCCTGACCATAGTAAGCTGTTATTTTCTATGGTAGAGTAGGTCAGGGCATGACAAGGGGGTTTTCTAGTTTAGTTTTTTCTTTGTTGTTATGTTCTAGTTTTGTATTTCTATGTTGGGTTATTCTAGTTTTGTATTTCTATGTTGGGCTGTGTTTGGGATGATCTCCAATTAGAGGCAGCTGGTCATCGTTGTCTCTAATTGGAGGTCATATTTAAGTTGGTGTTTGTTCCACCTGGGTTTGTGGGAGATTAATTCTGAGTATTGTATGTTTCACCTCTGCGTCACGGTTTGTTGTTTTTGTCATTCAGTTTATTTATGGCATAGTTTCACAGTGTAAATAAAATGTGGAACGACACACACGCTGCACTTTGGTCCGCTCCTCCTTTCGACAACCGTGACACTCAGTATTATTCTCCAAACTTTACGATCAATATGATAATGGTGAAAGCCTTGAGTAGCTCCAAGGTGATTTTGTGTATAGTGGTAATAAAGTATTATTTTTAGGATATGTCCACCAGGTGGCAGATGAAACATTTTCGTCAAAGCCTTTTTTACACCAAGTGCTGTACAGAAACCCAGCCTAAAACCCCAAACAGCAAGCAATGCAGACGAAGAAGCACGGTATCTAGGAAAGACTCCATAGAAAGGAGCCTATGAAGAAACGGAGGAACCAGGCTCTGAGGGGTGGCCAGTCCTACATTCCAGTTCAGTGCATTCTAGTTCAGTACATTCTAGTTCAGTACATTATACAATTCCAGTTCAGTACATTCTAGTTCAGTGCATTCTAGTTCAGTACATTCTAGTTCAGTACATTATACAATTCCAGTTCAGTACATTCTAATTCAGTGCATTCTAGTTCAGTACATTATACAATTCCAGTTCAGTACATTCTAGTTCAGTGCATTCTAGTTCAGTACATTATACAATTCCAGTTCAGTACATTCTAATTCAGTGCATTCTAGTTCAGTGCATTCCAGTTCAGTGCATTCTACCATTCTAGTTCAGTACATTCTACCATTCTAGTTCAGTACATTCTACCATTCTAGTTCAGTGCATTCTAGTTCAGTACATTCTACCGTTTTAGTTCAGTGCATTCTACCATTCTAGTTCAGTACATTCTAGTTCAGTGCATTCTAGTTCAGTACATTCTACCATTCTAGTTCAGTACATTCTAGTTCAGTGCATTCTAGTTCAGTACATTCTACCATTCTAGTTCAGTACATTCTACCATTCTAGTTCACTACATTCTAACATTCTAGTTCAGTACATTCTAGTTCAGTACATTCTACCATTCTAGTTCAGTACAATCTACCATTCTAGTTCAGTACATTGTACCACTCTAGTTCAGTACATTCTACCACTCTAGTTCAGTACATTCTAGTTCGGTACATTCTACCATTCTAGTTCAGTACATTCTACCATTCTAGTTCAGTACATTCTACCATTCTAGTTCAGTACATTCTACCACTCTAGTTCAGTACATTCTACCATTCCAGTTCAGTACATTCTACCATTCTAGTTCAGTACATTCTAGTTCAGTACATTCTAGTTCAGTACATTCTATCATTCTAGTTCAGTACATTCTACCATTCTAGTTCAGTGCATTCTACCATTCTAGTTCAGTGCATTGTAGTTCAGTATATTCTACCATTCTAGTTCACTACATTCTAACATTCTAGTTCAGTACATTCTAGTTCAGTACATTCTAGTTCAGTACAATCTAGTTCAGTACATTCTACCATTCTAGTTCAGTACATTGTACCATTCTAGTTCAGTACAATCTACCATTCTAGTTCAGTACATTGTACCATTCTAGTTCAGTACATTCTACCACTCTAGTTCAGTACATTCTAGTTCGGTACATTCTACCATTCTAGTTCAGTACATTCTACCATTCTAGTTCAGTACATTCTACCATTCTAGTTCAGTACATTCTAACATTCTAGTTCAGTACATTCTACCATTCTAGTTCAGTCCATTGTAGTTCAGTATATTCTACCATTCTAGTTCACTACATTCTAACATCCTAGTTCAGTACATTCTAGTTCAGTACATTCTAGTTCAGTACATTCTAGTTCAGTACATTCTACCATTCTAGTTCAGTATATTGTACCATTCTAGTTCAGTACATTCTACCACTCTAGTTCAGTACATTCTAGTTCGGTACATTCTACCATTCTAGTTCAGTACATTCTACCATTCTAGTTCAGTACATTCTAGTTCAGTACATTCTACCACTCTAGTTCAGTACATTCTAGTTCGGTACATTCTACCATTCTAGTTCAGTACATTCTACCATTCTAGTTCAGTACATTCTACCATTCTAGTTCAGTACATTCTACCACTCTAGTTCAGTACATTCTATCATTCTAGTTCAGTACATTCTACCATTCTAGTTCAGTGCATTCTACCATTCTAGTTCAGTGCATTCTACCATTCTAGTTCAGTGCATTCTAGTTCAGTACATTCTAGTTCAGTACATTCTACCATTCTAGTTCAGTACATTCTACCATTCTAGTTCAGTACATTCTAACATTCTAGTTCAGTACATTCTACCATTCTAGTTCAGTGCATTCTAGTTCAGTATATTCTACCATTCTAGTTCACTACATTCTAACATTCTAGTTCAGTACATTCTACCATTCTAGTTCAGTACATTCTAACATTCTAGTTCAGTACATTCTAGTTCAGTGCATTCTAGTTCAGTACAATGTACCATTCTAGTTCAGTAAATTGAACCATTATAGTTCAATACATTCTAGTTCAGTACATTCTACCATTCTAGTTCACTACATTCTAGTTCACTACAGTCTAGTTCAGTGCATTCTAGTTCAGTACATTCTACCATTCTAGTTCAGTACATTCTACCATTCTAGTTCAGTACATTCTACCACTCTAGTTCAGTACATTCTAGTTCGGTACATTCTACCGTTCTAGTTCAGTACATTCTACCATTCTAGTTCAGTACATTCTACCACTCTACTTCAGTACATTCTACCATTCTAGTTCAGTGCATTCTATCATTCTAGTTCAGTACATTCTACAATTCTAGTTCAGTGCATTCTACCATTCTAGTTCAGTGTATTCTAGTTCAGTACATTCTAGTTCAGTACATTCTACTTCAGTACATTCTACCATTCTAGTTCAGTACATTCTACCATTCTAGTTCAGTACATTCTACCACTCTAGTTCAGTATATTCTACCATTCTAGTTCAGTACATTCTACCATTCTAGTTCAGTGCATTCTAGTTCAGTATATTCTACCATTCTAGTTCAGTACATTCTACCATTCTAGTTCAGTACATTCTAACATTCTAGTTCAGTACATTCTACCATTCTAGTTGAGTACATTCTAGTTCAGTACATTCTACCATTCTAGTTCAGTACATTCTAACATTCTAGTTCAGTACATTCTAGTTCAGTACATTCTACCATTCTAGTTCAGTACATTCTACCATTTTAGTTCAGTACATTCTACCATTCTAGTTCAGTACATTCTAGTTCAGTACATTCTACCATTCTAGTTCAGTACATTCTAACATTCTAGTTCAGTACATTCTACCATTCTAGTTCAGTGCATTCTACCATTCTAGTTCAGTACATTCTACCATTCTAGTTCAGTACATTCTACCATTCTAGTTCAGTACATTCTAGTTCAGTACATTCTACCATTCTAGTTCTGTACATTCTACCATTCTAGTTCATTACATTCTACCATTCTAGTTCAGTACATTCTAGTTCATTACATTCTACCATTCTAGTTCATTACATTCTACCATTCTAGTTCAGTACATTCTAGTTCAGTACATTCTACCATTCTAGTTCAGTACATTCTACCATTCTAGTTCAGTACATTCTAGTTCAGTACATTCTACCATTCTAGTTCATTACATTCTACCATTCTAGTTCAGTACATTCTAGTTCATTACATTCTACCATTCTAGTTCAGTGCATTCTACCATTCTAGTTCAGTACATTCTACCATTCTAGTTCAGTACATTCTACCATTCTAGTTCAGTACATTCTACCATTCTAGTTCAGTACATTCTACCATTCTAGTTCATTACATTCTACCATTCTAGTTCAGTACATTCTAGTTCATTACATTCTACCATTCTAGTTCAGTGCATTCTACCATTCTAGTTCAGTACATTCTACCATTCTAGTTCAGTACATTCTACCATTCTAGTTCAGTACATTCTACCATTCTAGTTCAGTACATTCTACCATTCTAGTTCATTACATTCTACCATTCTAGTTCAGTACATTCTAGTTCATTACATTCTACCATTCTAGTTCAGTGCATTCTACCATTCTAGTTCAGTACATTCTACCATTCTAGTTCAGTACATTCTACCATTCTAGTTCACTACAGTCTACCATTCTAGTTCAGTACATTCTACCATTCTAGTTCAGTACATTCTACCATTCTAGTTCATTACATTCTACCATTCTAGTTCAGTACATTCTACCATTCTAGTTCAGTACATTCTACCATTCTAGTTCATTACATTCTACCATTCTAGTTCATTACATTCTACCATTCTAGTTCAGTACATTCTAGTTCATTACATTCTACCATTCTAGTTCATTACATTCTACCATTCTAGTTCATTACATTCTGCCATTCTAGTTCAGTACATTCTAGTTCATTACATTCTACCATTCTAGTTCAGTACATTCTAGTTCATTACATTCTACCATTCTAGTTCAGTACATTCTAGTTCATTACATTCTACCATTCTAGTTCAGTACATTCTAGTTCATTACATTCTACCATTCTAGTTCATTACATTCTACCATTCTAGTTCATTACATTCTACCATTCTAGTTCAGTACATTCTACCATTCTAGTTCAGTATATTCTACCATTCTAGTTCAGTACATTCTACCATTCTAGTTCAGTACATTCTACCATTCTAGTTCAGTACATTCTAGTTCATTACATTCTACCATTCTAGTTCATTACATTCTACCATTCTAGTTCATTACATTCTACCATTCTAGTTCATTACATTCTACCATTCTAGTTCAGTACATTCTAGTTCAGTACATTCTAGTTCAGTACATTCTACCATTCTAGTTCAGTACATTCTACCATTCAAGTTCAGTACATTCTACCATTCTAGTTCAGTACATTCTAGTTCAGTACATTCTAGTTCAGTACATTCTACCATTCTAGTTCAGTACATTCTACCATTCAAGTTCAGTACATTCTACCATTCTAGTTCAGTACATTCTAGTTCAGTACATTCTAGTTCAGTACATTCTAGTTCAGTACATTCTACCATTCTAGTTCAGTACATTCTACCATTCTAGTTCAGTACATTCTAGTTCAGTACATTCTACCATTCTAGTTCATTACATTCTACCATTCTAGTTCAGACCCGTTGACCGTCGCTGGAGGTTCCGGACTGTGAACCGTCGCTGGAGGTTCCTGGCTGTAGAGGCGCACTGGAGGCCTAGTCCGTGGAGCCGGCACAGATGGCACCGGACTGGTGTCATGCTCTTCAGCACGCCTGCGCTGCAGCATACTCCTCGCCAAAGTCATTCTCCGATAACCCTCCTCACACTGCTCCATCGACTCCCAGGCGGGCTCTGGCTCTCTCCTTGGCTCCGCCCGACCACCCCTCGTGCCCTCCCCCCCAAAACAAATCTTGGGGTCTCTGTGGCCGTGGTCCCCGGCGTCGTCGCTGTCCCCCTATGCTCCTTGGCGACTCCCACCAAGGAAGGGTCTTGTGTCCTCCCATGATTTCCTCCCAGGTCCAAAACTCCTTTACCTCCGTTACACGCTGCTTGGTCCTTGCTTGGTGGGACCAAGGTGCAGCGTGATTGGAGTTAACAGAAATATATGCAAATGTTTTTTGCATTGGATATATTTACCATTTCATATGGAGACAGAAACATAGACCTTTTACCTTATAGTAAGTAGACATAATTGCAAATGATTAAATTCTTCCAATATAAATAAAAAACAATAATTTAGTTACGAATTGAACTTTAATTAAATGAGTTGACTCTTCACATGGGATGATTTCACTGAACAACAAAAGTCTCTCTCAGTAGGACGTAGTACTGTGGTAAAGTCTCTCTCACTACACTGGAAGTTCACAGGAATATGACTTTTAGATTGCGGAAACGTCTATCGTACATGTCAGATTACAATACTGACCAATGGGGCTCCCGAGTGGCGCAGCACTCGCACTGCATCTCAGTGCTTGAGGCTTCACTACAGACACCTTGGTTCAAATCCAGGCTGTATCACAACTGGCTGTGATTGGGAGTCCCATAGTGCTGTGCATAATTGGCCCAGCGTGGTCCAGGTGTAACGGGTGTCGTTGGGAAGAGAGGACCAAGGCGCAGCGGGTTGCATGTTCATCATTATATTTTATTAAATAAATGTGAACACAGGAAAAACAAGAACACAAAGACCGACCGACCGTTTCACAGGCTACATAATAACAGCAGTGCGAAAATACAACTACCCACAAATCCCCAGGTGAAAACAAGCATCTAATATATGACTCCCAATCAGGAACAATGACGTACAGCTGTTCCTGATCGGGAGCCACACAAATCACCCAGAAATAAACAGACTAGAAAACCATAGAAAACCAACACTAGAACAATTACTCAAACCCCAGACTACATAAACCAAACACCCCTTAAATAACACACACAACCTGAACCATGTGAAACAAATACCCCTCTGCCACATCCTGACCAAATAATACAATTCCTCCCTCTGCTGGTCAGGATGTGACACCAGGTTCGGTCGGTGTAGGCCCTCATTGTAAAAAAATAATTTGTTCTTAACTGACTTGCCTAGTTAAATAAAAGTTACATTAATACAAATAATTATATGTCTTCTCTCGACTGAGCCATTGATAATATTTTTTGCGATATTCCTACCTCGATAAACGTGGAGTCTAATGGAGGGTCTGCACATTTTTCCTATGTGCCTCTTCAGTCCAGGGTGCATTGGGGTGCCATTGGGGTGCCTCTTCAGTCCAGGGTGCATTGGGGTGCCATTGGGGTGCCTCTTCAGTCCAGGGTGCATTGGGGTGCCATTGGGGTACCTCTTCAGTCCAGGGTGCATTGGGGTGCCATTGGGGTGCCTCTTCAGTCCAGGGTGCATTGCATGGTGCCATTGGGGTGCCTTTTCAGTCCAGGGTGCATTGGGGTGCCTCTTCAGTCCAGGGTGCATTGGGGTGCCATTGGGGTGCCTCTTCAGTCCAGGGTGCATTGGGGTGCCATTGGGGTGCCTCTTCAGTCCAGGGTACATTGGGGTGCCATTGGGGTGCCTCTTCAGTCCAGGGTGCATTGCATGGTGCCATTGGGGTGTCTCTTCAGTCCAGGGTGCATTGGGGTGCCATTGGGGTGCCTCTTCAGTCCAGGGTGCATTGGGGTGCCATTGGGGTGCCTCTTCAGTCCAGGGTGCATTGGGGTGCCTCTTCAGTCCAGGGTAAATTGGGGTGCCATTGGGGTGCCTCTTCAGTCCAGGGTGCATTGCATGGTGCCATTGGGGTGCCTCTTCAGTCCAGGGTGCATTGGGGTGCCATTGGGGTGCCTCTTCAGTCCAGGGTGCATTGGGGTGCCATTGGGGTGCCTCTTGAGTCCAGGGTGCATTGCATGGTGCCATTGGGGTGCCTCTTCAGTCCAGGGTGCATTGGGGTGCCATTGGGGTGCCTCTTCAGTCCAGGGTGCATTGCATGGTGCCATTGGGGTGCCTTTTTCAGTCCAGGGTGCATTGCATGGTGCCGTTGGGGTGCCTCTTCAGTCCAGGGTGCATTGGGGTGCCATTGGGGTGCCTCTTCAGTCCAGGGTGCATTGGGGTGCCATTGGGGTGCCTCTTCAGTCCAGGGTGCATTGCATGGTGCCATTGGGGTGCCTTTTTCAGTCCAGGGTGCATTGCATGGTGCCGTTGGGGTGCCTCTTCAGTCCAGGGTGCATTGGGGTGCCTCTTCAGTCCAGGGTGCATTGCATGGTGCCATTGGGGTGCCTCTTCAGTCCAGGGTGCATTGCATGGTGCCGTTGGGGTGCCTCTTCAGTCCAGGGTGCATTGCATGGTGCCATTGGGGTGCCTCTTCAGTCCAGGGTGCATTGCATGGTGCCATTGGGGTGCCTTTTTCAGTCCAGGGTGCATTGGTGTGCCTCTTCAGTCCAGGGTGCATTGGGGTGCCATTGGGGTGCCTTTTTCAGTCCAGGGTGCATTGGGGTGCCTCTTCAGTCCAGGGTGCATTGGGGTGCCATTGGGGTGCCTCTTCAGTCCAGGGTGCATTGGGGTGCCATTGGGGTGCCTCTTCAGTCCAGGGTGCATTGCATGGTGCCATTGGGGTGCCTCTTCAGTCCAGGGTGCATTGCATGGTGCCATTGGGGTGCCTTTTTCAGTCCAGGGTGCATTGGGGTGCCTCTTCAGTCCAGGGTGCATTGGGGTGCCATTGGGGTGCCTCTTCAGTCCAGGGTGCATTGGGGTGCCTCTTCAGTCCAGGGTGCATTGGGGTGCCATTGGGGTGCCTCTTCAGTCCAGGGTGCATTGGGGTGCCATTGGGGTGCCTCTTCAGTCCAGGGTGCATTGCATGGTGCCATTGGGGTGCCTTTTTCAGTCCAGGGTGCATTGCATGGTGCCGTTGGGGTGCCTCTTCAGTCCAGGGTGCATTGGGGTGCCATTGGGGTGCCTCTTCAGTCCAGGGTGCATTGGGGTGCCATTGGGGTGCCTCTTCAGTCCAGGGTGCATTGGGGTGCCATTGGGGTGCCTCTTCAGTCCAGGGTGCATTGCATGGTGCCATTGGGGTGCCTCTTCAGTCCAGGGTGCATTGGGGTGCCATTGGGGTGCCTCTTCAGTCCAGGGTGCATTGCATGGTGCCATTGGGGTGCCTCTTCAGTCCAGGGTGCATTGGGGTGCCATTGGGGTGCCTCTTCAGTCCAGTGTGCATTGGGGTGCCATTGGGGTGCCTCTTCAGTCCAGGGTGCATTGGGGTGCCATTGGGGTGCCTCTTCAGTCCAGGGTGCATTGCATGGTGCCATTGGGGTGCCTCTTCAGTCCAGGGTGCATTGCATGGTGCCATTGGGGTGCCTCTTCAGTCCAGGGTGCATTGCATGGTGCCGTTGGGGTGCCTCTTCAGTCCAGGGTGCATTGGGGTGCCATTGGGGTGCCTCTTCAGTCCAGGGTGCATTGCATGGTGCCATTGGGGTGCCGCTTCAGTCCAGGGTGCATTGGGGTGCCTCTTCAGTCCAGGGTGCATTGGGGTGCCTCTTCAGTCCAGGGTGCATTGGGGTGCCATTGGGGTGCCTCTTCAGTCCAGGGTGCATTGCATGGTGCCATTGGGGTGCCTCTTCAGTCCAGGGTGCATTGCATGGTGCCATTGGGGTGCCTCTTCAGTCCAGGGTGCATTGGGGTGCCATTGGGGTGCCTCTTCAGTCCAGGGTGCATTGGTGCCGGTGCCATTGGGGTGCCTCTTCAGTCCATGGTGCATTGGATGGTGCCTCTTCAGTCCAGGGTGCATTGGGGTGCCATTGGGGTGCCTCTTCAGTCCAGGGTGCATTGCATGGTGCCATTGGGGTGCCTCTTCAGTCCATGGTGCATTGGGGTGCCATTGGGGTGCCTCTTCAGTCCAGGGTGCATTGGGGTGCCATTGGGGTGCCTCTTCAGTACAGGGTGCATTGCATGGTGCCATTGGGGTGCCTCTTCAGTCCAGGGTGCATTGCATGGTGCCGTTGGGGTGCCTCTTCAGTCCAGGGTGCATTGGGGTGCCATTGGGGTGCCTCTTCAGTCCAGGGTGCATTGCATGGTGCCATTGGGGTGCCTCTTCAGTCCAGGGTGCATTGGGGTGCCATTGGGGTGCCTCTTCAGTCCAGGGTGCATTGCATGGTGCCATTGGGGTGCCTCTTCAGTCCAGGGTGTATTGGGGTGCTATTTGGGTGCCTCTTCAGTCCAGGGTGCATTGGGGTGCCATTGGGGTGCCTCTTCAGTCCAGGGTGCATTGCATGGTGCCATTGGGGTGCCTCTTCAGTCCAGGGTGCATTGGGGTGCCATTGGGGTGCCTCTTCAGTCCAGGGTGCATTGGGGTGCCATTGGGGTGCCTCTTCAGTCCAGGGTGCATTGGGGTGCCATTGGGGTGCTTCTTCAGTCCAGGGTGCATTGGGGTGCCATTGGGGTGCCTCTTCAGTCCAGGGTGCATTGGGGTGCCTCTTCAGTCCAGGGTGCATTGGGGTGCCATTGGGGTGCCTCTTCAGTCCAGGGTGCATTGGGGTGCCATTGGGGTGCCTCTTCAGTCCAGGGTGCATTGGGGTGCCATTGGGGTGCCTCTTCAGTCCAGGGTGCATTGGGGTGCCATTGGGGTGCCTCTTCAGTCCAGGGTGCATTGCATGGTGCCATTGGGGTGCCTCTTCAGTCCAGGGTGCATTGGGGTGCCATTGGGGTGCCTCTTCAGTCCAGGGTGCATTGGGGTGCCATTGGGGTGCCTCTTCAGTCCAGGGTGCATTGCATGGTGCCATTGGGGTGCCTCTTCAGTCCAGGGTGCATTGCATGGTGCCGTTGGGGTGCCTCTTCAGTCCAGGGTGCATTGGGGTGCCTCTTCAGTCCAGGGTGCATTGGGGTGCCATTGGGGTGCCTCTTCAGTCCAGGGTGCATTGGGGTGCCATTGGGGTGCCTCTTCAGTCCAGGGTGCATTGGGGTGCCTCTTCAGTCCAGGGTGCATTGCATGGTGCCTCTTCAGTCCAGGGTGCATTGGGGTGCCATTGGGGTGCCTCTTCAGTCCAGGGTGCATTGGGGTGCCATTGGGGTGCCTCTTCAGTCCAGGGTGCATTGGGGTGCCATTGGGGTGCCTCTTCAGTCCAGGGTGCATTGGGGTGCCATTGGGGTGCCTCTTCAGTCCAGGGTGCATTGGGGTGCCATTGGGGTGCCTCTTCAGTCCAGGGTGCATTGCATGGTGCCATTGGGGTGCCTCTTCAGTCCAGGGTGCATTGGGGTGCCATTGGGGTGCCTCTTCAGTCCAGGGTGCATTGGGGTGCCTCTTCAGTCCAGGGTGCATTGCATGGTGCCGTTGAGATTTTATAGAAAGAATCGAATGAAGGAATGTATAACGCTCCACCCAGCAGACTGTCGACCAGTCACGTTCACGTTGCTGAGCTGATTGTCAGTGTGTACGTCGAGAACGCCGCCTATTTTCCTCAAAAGTACATAATGTCACGATTCCAAAGCTAGATAGCAAGTTAATGATCTCACATCTCTGCAAAGATTTGTAATTTTGTACTTGTTGACGGAAATTCGTCCAATAGACTACCGTTCACTCCTTAAAGGTGAGCGCTACTTGTCCCGGAATTATGGAACGGCGTTGGGGTCTCTGGGTGTGGAACGGCGTTGGAGTCTCTGGGTGTGGAACGGCGTTGGAGTCTCTGGGTGTGGAACGGCGTTGGGGTCTCTGGGTGTGGAACGGCGTTGGGGTCTCTGGGTGTGGAACGGCGTTGGGGTCTCTGGGTGTGGAACGGCGTTGGGGTCTCTGGGTGTGGAACGGCGTTGGGGTCTCTGGGTGTGGAACGGCGTTGGGGTCTCTGGGTGTGGAACGGCGTTGGGGTCTCTGGGTGTGGAACGGCGTTGGGGTCTCTGGGTGTGGAACGGCGTTGGGGTCTCTGGGTGTGGAACGGCGTTGGGGTCTCTGCTATGGAACGGCGTTGGGGTCTCTGGGTGTGGAACGGCGTTGGGGTCTCTGGGTGTGGAACGGCGTTGGGGTCTCTGGGTGTGGAACGGCGTTGGGGTCTCTGCTATGGAACGGCGTTGGAGTCTCTGGGTGTGGAACGTGTGGAACGGCGTTGGGGTCTCTGGGTGTCAAAAACGTTACACGTCAAATAATGCTATTTGAAGCATGAAATAAGCTTGTTGACCTGACTATGACTGCACGTCACGTAATAATTTAACCCGTTCATACAGATTCATATGTTGAAATCACTGGATGTATTACACTTTAGAATTGCATTAGGGGGCATAGTTATTTCACTGTACAGCCTTACCCCATGTCATTGATCCACAATCCATAGGTATCAGTCTACTCAGTGACACCCAGAGAACATCGTAGCTCTTAATGCGGGACTCTGAAACCACTGTGAATTGAGACTTGTATTGTACCAGTCAACCTACTATGTGTATTTGTATTTATTATGGATCCCATGGATGGATGTTTTAGAGTCTGATAACTCTCAATAAGAGCTACGAGCTACGAGTCTGATATCTCTCAATAAGAGCTACGAGAAGGCTGATACCCCATGTCATTGATCCACAATCCATAGATAAGGCTGTACAGTGAAATAATCCATAGGTAAGGCTAAATAATCCATAGGTAAGGCTAAATAATCCATAGGTAAGGCTGTACAGTGAAATAATCCATAGGTAAGGCTAAATAATCCATAGGTAAGGCTAAATAATCCATAGGTAAGGCTGTACAGTGAAATAATCCATAGGTAAGGCTAAATAATCCATAGGTAAGGCTAAATAATCCATAGGTAAGGCTGAATAATCCATAGGTAAGGCTGTACAGTGAAATAATCCATAGGTAAGGCTAAATAATCCATAGGTAAGGCTGTACAGTGAAATAATCCATAGATAAGGCTGTACAGTGAAATAATCCATAGGTAAGGCTGTACAGGGAAATAATCCATAGGTAAGGCTGTACAGTGAAATAATCCATAGGTAAGGCTGTACAGTGAAATAAGGATGGCCCCAATGCAATTCTAAAGTGTAATACATCCAGTGTGATTTCAACAGCTTGTTAAATTAACAAATGATTTTTTTTTGAATTCATACAACATTCCAAATATGTTTAGCATGATCTATTCCATTATGGCACTATCTGTATTCATTTGCATCACTTTCATTGAGACTTATTTTGAAGGCAAACTGCAAATTCCTCTATTGTGGCTAACTTCACATAGGTGGGTCCGACCATCATTAGTCAAATAAGAACTGTTTTATAAATTAAGGGTATTTTAGATTATGACACATAGTTAGCTAGCTAACTATAGCTACTGAAACAGATTGTCGTTTCGCTATGTTTCTGGGGAAGAACATTGTTTGCATCCATCATCTAGCTAGCTCTTTTTATGACCAGCGCTGTCCAGAGCTTGGGGAAGTGTGTCTGCGTTCGAGCGGCAGGTGAGCGAAACTGTCACGTCCTGACCCTAGTAAGATGTCAATTTTCTATAGTAGAGTAGGGCAGGGCGTGACAGGGGGTGTTTTGGGTTGTTCTATGTTTTCTATTTCTATGTTTAAGTTCTAGTTTTTCTATTTCTATGTTGGGATTGTTTGGGGGTTGATCTCTAATTGGAGGCAGCTGATCCTTATTGCCTCTGATTAGAGATCATATTTAAGTAGGGGTTTTTCTCTTCCTGTTTTGTGGGTTATTATTATTTTTTTGAGTAGTGTGTTTTTCCCTCTCTGCGTCACGGTTTGTTGTTTTGTGGTTTCAAGTATTTCAGTGTATTGCATTCAGTTTCACTCTTTAATAAATATGTGGAACTACGAACACGCTGCGTTTTGGTCCGATCCTTCAAACAGCCGTGACAGAAACAAAACTTTACCATCATCATATCATATGTATCGGTGAATTCGTTGTGACATGAAATATGAGTGATAGTGTAACCTGTGTAATAACTACTTAAACAATGTACGAACGTGTTAAATTCTTACGTGACGTGCAGTCAGATTGGTCAACAAGCTTATTTGACGTATCTTTTTTTGATACGTAAAATACCCAAACGGTGTTCTGTACGGAATCGCCCGGGATGCATGCACAGCCCATTGACGTAGCATGGGGCAACGTTTCCCCATCTCTTCACGCTTCGAACACACCGACTGCGTCATTGCATCACTGCTACGTAACATTTTGCGCAGCTAGGCAACTATAAGTATGCCGGTGTGAACGTCAGACTCCACTCTAAGGCACATCGATCAGCAGGTTGAACATGGTGAGATTGTAGACTTCTAAATTGATAATTCACTTTGTTTAGGTGATTTATTTTTTATTTTTTACATGCTGATATTTTCTTTGGTATTAGTGTGTATAGCTACGTTTGCTAGCTAGCTACAATACCTTATAGAGAGCATTGCATTGTGGATTTTTGTACTGGACTTGAGTTGCACATTTCCATAACGATTTTCAATGTTGCTAACAACTTCATAATGCCAAAATTAAATATTTGTTTACCAAAAAAATATTGTTCTCACATTCGTGTTATTAAACACAGTAAATTAAAGGTATTAGTGGTTTTGGGTGGAATTTTATTTGAAAAATACAAAATCAAACATGTTGTATATTGTCAAATAAATAGAAACAAACATACCTTCTCAGGGGAAAAACGTAACTTTTTTTAGAACGACAAGGCCACAAAATTGCTACTCTCACCTCCCGGTACAGAACTCTCACCTGCACACGAGGTTGGGGAGGGATTCTACAGGTTCACTTTCACCATTAAGGGTGGTACAGGAAACACTGACCCAAGTCTTTGATCCTTCCCTGTCTTAATGGATTTTCTTTCTCTTTGACGGGGGTCGCTGCGGTCTCATACATTTCATTTGACATAGATCTAGATCATGAATAAACTTGTAAATGTTGATTTGTAAATGTGTTTGTCAATGCCTCGGGAGGTAAAGGTAACTGTACAAGTGCTTGCCAAGCGTTGATGGTATGCAGACAAACTTCACCAGTGTTGAATGAATAAATAACTCTTATAGAAATACCACTGTGACTAGTAGCACTGCAGGATAGGCATACCAGTCTATGCTGGTGTAACAGTATAGCTTCCGTCCCTCTCCTCGCCCCAACCTGGACTCAAACCAGGGACCCTCTGCACACATCAACAACTACCTCCCACAAAACATCGTTACCCATTGCTCCACAAAGCCAAAGCCCTTGCAGAGCAAGGGGAACAACTACTTCAAGGTCTCAGAGCGAGTGACGTCACTGATTGATGGCTAACTAGCTAGCCATTTCACATTGGTTACACCAGCCAAATCAATGCAGGATAGGCATACCAGTCAATACAGTGGCCATTGAAGAATGACATGGTGGTCAAAGAATGTCTTTTACAGCAGGAGGCTAACCCTAACATTTTACTTCACATTTTATTATTTTCATTTTTTTTTTTTCCCCCGTGGGAATCGAACCCACAACCCTGGCATTGCAAACGCCATGCTCTACCAACTGAGCTACAGGGAAGGCTAACCCTAACCCTGTAATAGTTGGACAACCTGCCAATTACAGTTGATCATTGATCATTATTTCCCTGGAAGAAAATAATGTTAATAGAACATACGAGGCTAATAGATGCTTGTACTACATTTAGCCTTACAGGTAAGACATACTCTACGTGAGAGGACGTTATGGCAATACAAATACACAGAGAGACCAACTTGATTTGTGTCGTGGGAAAAACAAACATTTCATGTCAACGGGGTGAGTTTGTCTTGGGTTAGGGCTATCTGGGATCACTGGGATGTCCCAACCCTAACATAAACCTGAACCATATTATATGTTTTATTTAACTAGGCAAGTCAGTTAAGAATAAGTTCTTATTTACAACGGCGGCCTACACCGGCCAAAACCGGACGATGCCGGACCGGTTGTGATACAGCCTGAATAATCCGTACCAAAAACAATTTTATACGTCAACCTGAATGGAGAACGGAGGGACTTCCCAATGATCCCGTAAAGCAAGGACCGTTCGTTTTGCATGGACCGGTACTCTAAATGAGTGAATGTTTAAACTCCGCTTACCCGGTGCACCGGGCCATGTAAGATGAACTCCCCCAATGGGATGCGGTAAAAAAAAATGTGATCATCAGCCAACCACTGTTGCGGTGGACCGGTTTGATTGACACTGCCGCTGTCCAATGGGAGCAAAGAGAGCTAGCTCTGTGGGGTGAGCTCTTGTCGTGCTGCTGGGAAACGGGGGAAAAACTATCTATTTCCAATAAGGTTAGTATTATGATTATATAGTCAGCTAGACAAGTGGTGCAAGGTTATGTTAGCTAGCTAGGTTTTAGATCCTAGCCATTATCCATCTACACGGGCGTTTTAAATCATCTTTGGTGTACATGGTGATTTCATCAACCCAAAGAAAGGACAGGTACGACCGACCAGCTAACCAGGTAAGAACCGGACGGGATCTGCAGTGTTCATTAGCTTCGCTAACTAGCTAGTTGGTAGATTAGCATATAAATCAAATAAATCTGCCCTCAACTCCTGGGAACAGAGACACGGCCTGATAATACAATATCATCTCTTGTAACGTAGTGAATGCTGATTTAAATAACATATTGATGAACTAAATACATAGTTATCAATGTTTTGTTGGAAAGCTAGTGGTCTAGGTAGCTACCGTTAGTTAGCCAGCTGTTGGCTAGCTGTCTGTTAGCATGCTGTCTGTTAGCATGCTGTCTGTTAGCCAGCTGTCTTGCCAGGGTGGCAGTAATGCCGACTGGGTGTTCATTTGGCTGGCTGAGATTGTCTCACCATAGGAGGATTATTATGGATAGTCAGATTAATATAATAGTTTGTTTTAAAACGTTTATATGTTTTGCAAGAAGAACGTTTTCCTTAATAATCCAGTTTACATGAAATAAGGCAACCTGATGGGACTTTTGATTTAATGCAGAAAATAAACGTTTTACCACAGTGACAATGTTGTTTTTGGGAAGACTAACTTTATTTGATTCTGATTTCGGATACAGACAGTTTGTATGTGGAAAGTATATTTCTAATATACATACTTTAAGTTTTTCCGAACTCACTTCACTCATGCATAATAGTTTTATCATAGTCTGAAACGTCACGTACAGCAGTGTACTGGAGTATAGGACAGCAGTGTATTGGAGTATAGGACAGCAGTGTACTGGAGTATAGGACAGGAGTGTACTGGAGTATAGGACAGCGGTGTACTGGAGTATAGGACAGCGGTGTACTGGAGTATAGGACAGCGGTGTACTGGAGTATAGGACAGCGGTGTACTGGAGTATAGGACAGCAGTGTACTGGAGTATAGGACAGCAGTGTACTGGAGTATAGGACAGCAGTGTACTGGAGTATAGGACAGCGGTGTACTGGAGTATAGGACAGCAGTGTACTGGAGTATAGGACAGCAGTGTACTGGAGTATAGGACAGCAGTGTACTGGAGTATAGGACAGCAGTGTACTGGAGTATAGGACAGCAGTGTACTGGAGTATAGGACAGCAGTGTACTGGAGTATAGGACAGCAGTGTACTGGAGTATAGGACAGCAGTGTACTGGAGTATAGGACAGCAGTGTACTGGAGTATTGGACAGCAGTGTACTGGAGTATTGGACAGCAGTGTACTGGAGTATAGGACAGCAGTGTATTGGACAGCAGTGTACTGGAGTATAGGACAGCAGTGTACTGGACAGCAGTGTACTGGAGTACTGGACAGCAGTGTACTGGAGTATTGGACAGCGGTGTACTGGAGTATTGGACAGCGGTGTACTGGAGTATAGGACAGCGGTGTACTGGACAGCAGTGTACTGGAGTATTGGACAGCGGTGTACTGGAGTATAGGACAGCGGTGTACTGGACAGCAGTGTACTGGAGTATAGGACAGCGGTGTACTGGAGTATAGGACAGCGGTGTACTGGACAGCGGTGTACTGGAGTATAGGACAGCGGTGTACTGGAGTATAGGACAGCGGTGTACTGGAGGACAACGCAATGGTTTTGTCATTGTGGGGAGGTGCTCGATGGGCTGTGTGTCCTCCGCGATGCTGGTCAGTGTCTTGCATCCTTGGCACAATAAAGTTACATTATATTCTATTCAATCTATAGGCTTCATTGGCGCCGTTCAGACTGTCTTGAAGTCAATACAGCCGGCTATGGTTGCTGAAGTTTATAACCTGCTAACGTTGATATTATAGTATTGACGTAAAAGTGATATGTGTGTGTAACAGTCATTTTCTTGTGGATGAATGATTAACTGGTGGAAGCAGTCTAAACCATTGTTCTGAACTAATAGACCAAACGCTTTACGGTCCACACACACACATCGCCTGCGTAGCTAGCTACACATCCATAATCATACAATCCTTTTTTTTTTTTATCCTCCGCTACACAATAAGCAACAAAAGAGTCAGCTAGGTTATGTTGTAGTGCATTCACTCACTGCTGTACAACCTGGAGAAAAATATATAAATGAAACCAGGTTTTCATCACTATTGATGTTTATTGCTTTGAACTGAACCAATTGGAAGGACAACATTTATATGCAGTATTTTATGGAAATGATAAATGATCCCCATTGAACACACATTAAGGCCGGTCTACACACCACATGAGGGACAGAGTTTTACTGTGTGTGTGTGTGTGTGTGTGTGTGTGTGTGTGTGTTGCAAATGTATTTCTTGCACTTGATGCATGTTTACTGTGTCTTCCTGTCCTTCTTGGGTCCACACACATCGCAGCACTTCTTCTTGTTCCCACCGGCTGCAATCTAGAATGATGAAAACATTTAGTTCAGGAATTCTACTAACATCTCATATATATATATATAGTTACAGCAGACCAAGGTAGGAGATATCAGACACACACATACAACATCCCTCACACTTCCTTCCTGTATTGGAGTTGTTGGTTCTGTAGGTCGGGGCGGATGGGGAACCAACATCCTCCTCCTGAATCCTCCTCACCATGGCTGCAGAAGCTGGGGTCCTTGGGTAATGTTGCCCCCTCTGGATTTGAGGTTTTACCAATGCCTCGCCCAGATCCTGGAGAAAGAGCCGTCTCCTCTGGAGCCGTCTCCTCTGGAGCTTCCCTCTGGAGCTTCCCTCTGGAGCTTCCCTCTGGAGCTTCCCTCTGGAGCCGTCTCCTCTGGAGCTTCCCTCTGGAGCTTCCCTCTGGAGCTTCCCTCTGGAGCTTCCTCTGGAGCTTCCCTCTGGAGCTTCCCTCTGGAGCTTCCCTCTGGAGCCGTCTCCTCTGGAGCTTCCCTCTGGAGCCGTCTCCTCTGGAGCTTCCCTCTGGAGCCGTCTCCTCTGGAGCTTCCCTCTGGAGCTTCCCTCTGGAGCTTCCCTCTGGAGCTTCCCTCTGGAGCTTCCCTCTGGAGCTTCCCTCTGGAGCTTCCCTCTGGAGCTTCCCTCTGGAGCTTCCCTCTGGAGCTTCCCTCTGTTCCAATCTGGGTTCAACGCTGTCCAGATGACCAACATGTTGAAGAATATCACAAATTGCAGCTGTAGCCAGTCACTAGCTTGTCTAAATTGTCCACTCCTCCTTTTTTTTGTCATTGTAATCCATTATGATTTCTGGTTGTTGATGTTCCTGGCTACAGATTCTCCCGTCCATATGCAGCGTACTCATAAGTACCACATTTTTGTCTTTCTTTGACACGTAGGACACTAGGGACGAGTCGCGGTGAACACAATCTTAGAGGAATTGATAGGCCTGTTCAGTGTATTTAACAGCCGAGGTGGGAACTCTGGCTTGTTTTTTCGTACTGTTCCTACCATCGTCAGTTTCCTCTTGAGGAGCTCCTGTCCCAGCTTGTGCGAAGTAAAACAAGTTATTGAATGTGATGTTGTGGTCACGGAGTCCCTGTGTCACGTCCAGGACGAGCCACAGTCCTTGGTTCTTCTCAGGGGCTCCTCCATCAGGTTTCCCGTAAATACTTGCAAGTTCCACGCATATGAGGAAGCAGCATCACAGACAGCCCAGCTCGTGATTCCATATTTTGTGGGTTTAGACGGTATGTAGTTCCTGAAGGGGCAGCGGCCCCTAAATGGCATAAGCTGCTCCTCAACAGTAACGTTGGGCCCAGGGTTGTAAAACAGGGAAGGCGGTCTACCCACCATGCGGGGTGGCTCATTCCTTGGGCAAGAAGACCATTCAATTTCACTTATTTTTTTTACATTAATATTTGTCCTCCTGCTGGCTGGTCCTGGGGCTGACTGCTGACTGGCTGGTCCTGGGGCTGACTGCTGACTGGCTGGTCCTGGGGCTGACTGCTGACTGGCTGGTCCTGGGGCTGGCTGCTGACTGGCTGGTCCTGGGGCTGGCTGCTGACTGGCTGGTCCTGGGGCTGACTGCTGACTGGCTGGTCCTGGGGCTGACTGCTGACTAGCTGGTCCTGGGGCTGGCTGCTGACTGGCTGGTCCTGGGGCTGGCTGCTGACTGGCTGGTCCTGGGGCTGACTGCTGACTGGCTGGTCCTGGGGCTGACTGCTGACTGGCTGGTCCTGGGGCTGACTGCTGGCTGGCTGGTCCTGGGGCTGACTGCTGACTGGCTGGGTCCTGGGGCTGACTGCTGACTGGCTGGTCCTGGGGCTGACTGCTGACTGGCTGGTCCTGGGGCTGACTGCTGACTGGCTGGTCCTGGGGCTGACTGCCGACTGGCTGGTCCTGGGGCTGACTGCCGACTGGCTGGTCCTGGGGCTGACTGCCGACTGGCTGGTCCTGGGGCTGACTGCCGACTGGCTGGTCCTGGGGCTGACTGCCGACTGGCTGGTCCTGGGGCTGGCTGCCGACTGGCTGGTCCTGGGGCTGACTGCCGACTGGCTGGTCCTGGGGCTGACTGCCGACTGGCTGGTCCTGGGGCTGGCTGCTGACTGGCTGGTCCTGGCTGCTGACTGGCGACTGGCTGGTCCTGGGGCTGGCTGCTGACTGGCTGGTCCTGGGGCTGACTGCTGACTGGCTGGTCCTGGGGCTGACTGCTGACTGGCTGGTCCTGGGGCTGGCTGCTGACTGGCTGGTCCTGGGGCTGGCTGCTGACTGGCTGGTCCTGGGGCTGACTGCTGACTGGCTGGTCCTGGGGCTGGCTGCTGACTGGCTGGTCCTGGGGCTGACTGCTGACTGGCTGGTCCTGGGGCTGGCTGCTGATAAGCTGGTTTCTGATGGGCTGGTCCTGGGGCTGGTTTCTGATGGGCTGGTCCTGGGGCTGGTTTCTGATGGGCTGGCCCTGGGGCTGGTTTCTGATGGGCTGGCCCTGGGGCTGGCTGCTGATGGGCTGGTCCTGGGGCTGGCTGCTGACTGGCTGGTCCTGGGGCTGGTTGCTGATGGGCTGGTCCTGGCTGCTGAAGGGCTGGTCCTGGGGCTGGCTGCTGATGGCCTGGTCCTGGCTGCTGATGGGCTGGTCCTGGGGCTGGCTGCTGATGGGCTGGTCCTGGGGCTGGCTGCTGATGGGCTGGTTCTGGGGCTGGCTGCTGATGGCCTGGTCCTGGCTGCTGAAGGGCTGGTCCTGGGGCTGGTTTCTGATGGGCTGGTCCTGGGGCTGGCTGCTGATGGGCTGGTCCTGGGGCTGGCTGCTGACTGGCTGGTCCTGGGGCTGGCTGCTGATGGGCTGGTCCTGGGGCTGGCTGCTGACTGGCTGGTCCTGGGGCTGACTGCTGACTGGCTGGTCCTGGGGCTGGCTGCTGACTGGCTGGTCCTGGGGCTGGCTGCTGACTGGCTGGTCCTGGGGCTGGCTGCTGACTGGCTGGTCCTGGGGCTGGCTGCTGACTGGCTGGTCCTGGGGCTGGCTGCTGACTGGCTGGTCCTGGGGCTGGCTGCTGATGGGCTGGTCCTGGGGCTGGCTGCTGATGGGCTGGTCCTGGGGCTGGCTGCTGATGGGCTGGTTCTGGGGCTGGCTGCTGATGGCCTGGTCCTGGCTGCTGAAGGGCTGGTCCTGGGGCTGGCTGCTGATGGCCTGGTCCTGGCTGCTGAAGGGCTGGTCCTGGGCTGGCTGCTGATGGGCTGGTCCTGGGGCTGGCTGCTGATGGGCTGGTCCTGGGGCTGGCTGAGGGTCAATCTCATTCTCACACACTACAAAGGGTAATGAGTGGGAGAAAAGCAGCAGACAGGTTCTTGGTGCTATGTTGAAACAGCAGGACCAGGAAGGAGGAAAGCTGGAGTGAAGGCAGACAGCAAACCTTTTGTTTCATTCTAACTTGTTTACAATTACACACATCAACGTTTAATACCCTCGGGTCCAGTGGACCTGAACACCACATATGTAATATAAATGTCTAATGGACCACTCAATGAAAATGTGGTATTTTACATGTTCTTCACAGAAAATATGCCAATGAGTCTCAGGCTGACTTTTTTTTATTTTAGGAAACATTGAAAATGGGTCCCACCAGAAAGGGTTTTAATGTACTTGACAGTGTTAGTGTGCTGTGTACGTTGCTAGTTGAGACTGGGCTGCACCTAGTTTGATCAAATAAGAACGTTAGTGTGCTGTGTACGTTGCTAGTTGAGACTGGGCTGCACCTGGTGCCATCTCTTCCATATTTGGTGTTGTGAGGTGGTACCATCTGGAAGTGTTTCTGCTGGTTGGACCAATCAAAATCAACTTGATACTTTTCTCATTTTCACCTCCAGATCCTTGCTTCCATTGGCTATAACCGCAATCAATCAATGTTGAGGGCCGTTTCTATGGCGATTTAAAGGGAAAGACTCAAAATACACAATGAAAACAGGAACAGGTTGTCTTCGCAGAGGTGAATATTGAAATTCAGTCTGTTAGCTTTGTAGTAAATATATCTTTAGTCCCTTTTATTTTAATTATTATTTTATTTTTTGGTTTTGTTTTCAGCGGATTTCATTTACAAAAAGCCCATGTTTTCACTCAGGAACCTGCAGCCGCTAGTTAGCTTGTCAGTTGATGTTTGAAGTTAA
>NW_025550841.1:0-4320 GCF_905237065.1 Salmo salar | reverse complement strand
TTCTTCAAATATAATGAAAAAACCACACTGTTCTTGATAGTATCACTTTGATATATAATAAGTTCGTATCGGCCTCCCACGGCCTTCGTCAACTTTTGTAATTTTCAAGCACCTCTATGTAGACCTAGCCCCACCCACTCCTCCCGTTGAGGGTGAGGCAAAAAAATAAATAAGTGCTACCAAACATAACAATATGCATTTCACAAATATTACAAAAGTGTATAGACAAGGCGTAGCGAACAATCCATAAAATCCTGCAACAGGACATATCTAAGCAAGTTTTCATTAATCTACGTTCTGGTACATCATACGAAAAAACAAAGTAATCTTAAAATAGGAACATAATTTAAATTCACAACATAACATACATAGGCATTTCATCATTAATCCTTGGAAATAATGTCTGGAGGGTGAAAATCCAAAAACATTCTCTTTTGCTCAGAGTATTATTAATATCACCTCCCCTGTCTATATCTTACTTTCTCTATACCACAAAATCTAAAGGTAGAAATTCATACTTTTTATTACAATTTGCAACTGGATATCCCTGTCTTTCCTGATTCAACTTTTATGTTCACTAATTCTCTGTTTGAAGAAGCGGGAGGTTTTGCCGACATAGCAACCCCCGGACACTAATATAAATTTCTATTATCTTAATTTACCGTTTTCAATTTAACGTTGGCAAATATTCACTCTTCATCATATTGTTCCTGTGCGCATCCTCTACATTTATAGCTACCATTTTGGTGGCGGGCGTAAAAACCTGGCTGATTTTCTTTCGTGGCTGGCAGTTTGCATAAACCAATTTATCGCGCAAATTACATCTTCTCCTATACACAATGAGTGGTTTGGATTCTTAGAATTCAGCCCGGCCAAAGCTGAGTCCATGATAAAATATGCCAATGTTTCTTAACCACCTCCCACTTTTCGCGAATTCAAATTTTGGTTGTGAACATAGTGTTCTTTTTGCTTTAGCTGCTTTTAACAATTCTCTCGATGTTTTCCCAATGCCGAAATGGACTTCATCCACACATTGTGGCGAATAGCCTCTTCTTAGAAACCTAGTGCGCATCTCTGTCTTTTTCTAGATAATCATCATCGAATAGCACTTATACGGCGCAGTCTCTGAAAAACTCTTCTAGGAAGTCCTCTTTTAATGGCTCAGGGCAGGAAGCTGTCCCCTGTAATAAAGTATTTCTGTCTGTTTCTTTTCGATACAGAGTTGTAAACAGGGTTCCATTTGATTTCTCAATCCACATATCAGAGGTAATGAACGCGTTGAGTATCTACTTTCAATAGTAAATTTGAGATTGGGATCCATGTCATTTAGTGGTCCATAAAATCTCAGCTCTTGTTCAGTTCCTTCCCCATATGCAAAAAAATATCTCAATATTTGATACCACTTCAGGATTTTTATTTCAAAAATGGATTTTCGTTTTTGTTAATGACTAAAAGTTCTTCAAATAACCCACATAAAGGTTAGCACAGCTCGGGAGGCAAATGTGGAGCCCATCACGTTCCATTCGTTTTAAATATTCATCATCAAACCTAAAATAGTTATACTTTAAAACATATTCTGCCACTTAAAATAAAGTTTATTTAGGTGGATATTCATTAATATCTCTGTCTCTCCCAAATAGTATTTTGCCCATAATGCTGTTTATTTGAAGCATCCTAATGTACCAAATTCTTCAAAGTAGCCACCCTTTTGCCTTGATACAGCTTTGCACATTGCTTGGCATTCTCTCAACCAACTTCTACCTGGAATGCTTTTCCACATATTTAGGAGTTCCCACATATGCTCAGCACTTGATTCGGCTGCTTTTCCTTCACTCTGCGGTCCAACTCGTCCCAAACCATCTCAATTGGAGTTGAGGTCAGGTGATTGTAGAGGCCAGGATTCGTCTGATGCAGCAGTCCATCACTCTTCCTTCTTGGTCAAATAGCCCTTGCACAGCCTGGAGTGTGTTTGGGTCATTGTCCTGTTAAAAAAATTATCTCCCACTAAGCAAAAAACTGATAGGGAAGATATCTGCATAATGCTGTGTGCCATGCTGGTTAAGTGTGCCTTGAATTATAATCAATCACTAACGTGTCCCAGCAAAGCACCCCCACACCATCACACCTCCTCCTCCTTCCTTCCACGGTGAACCACCTGAAATTATCCGTTCAACTACTCTACGTCTCACTAAAGACATGGCGGTTAACCAAAATTCTCAAATTTGACTCATCAGACTAAAACGATTTTCCCGCTCTAATGTCCATTGCTCATATCTCTTAGCCCAACAAGTCTCTTCTTCTTATTGGTGTCCTTTATTAGTGGTTTCTTTGCAAATTCGACCATAAGCCTCATTCAGATCTCCTCTAAGTTATGTAGAGATGTGTCTGTTACTTAACTCTGTCATTTATTTGAGCTGTAATTTCTGACGGGCTGGTAACTCCAATGAACTGATCCTCTGGGTCTTCCTTTCCTGTGGCGGTCCTCATCAGCTAGTTTTCATCATAGCCTTGATTTTTTCGATCACTTTAAAAACTTTGGCAGAGTTGCTTGTGAAATTTTACGGATTGACTGACCTTCATGTCTTAGTAATGATGCACTGTCTTTGCTTATTTGACTGTTCTTGCCATAATATGACTCACAACACAACTAATTGGCTCCAACGCTTAAAACCCCATAAAACCAACTAATATCTCACAATCAGACACGCGTACGCTGTTTCCTGATTGAAGCACCTAAACTCCACACAAAATAACAGACTAAAAACCATAAAAACCAACACTAAACATACACTCAAACCCCAGACTACATAAAACCAAACACCCCTTTAATAATACACACAACCCCAACCATACAAAACAAATACCCTTCTGCCATGTCCTGACCAAATATTAATACAATTACTCCCTCTGCTGGTCGGGCGTATATACCCCCCAAAAGTTGCAGACCCATCCCCTCATAAAAAACAAAATCCCCAAAACAAAAAAACATTTCCCCCTACTAAAGGGAGGAAGGGGGGTGCTCCTCAAGCTTACCTTCTTCACCCCCTCCCCAACCCACCTATCTGGGGTTCTTTCCTGGCCTACTGTCCTCCAGACTGTAGAGTCTCTTTGCTCCAGCGTGGCAGACTCACTCGTTCGGGTCGTGGCCAACTCCTTCAGTTCCGAGCTTAAGTAACTCACACATTTTCAAAGTTATTATCCAACCTTATTCTGTTCGGGTCGCGGCAGACTCTTCTTCGGGTCGCGGGCAGACTCCTTTCGTCGCCACTCCTCGTTCTCCTCTCACTTCGACGTGCCTTCACCCGGTTCGGACAGTGGGCCATCTCTACCTTCATACTCTGGGCCGAGGCACTGTTGCGACACTCTGGAGCGAGGCACTGTTCGACACTCTAGGCCCGGCACTGTTGCCGACACTCTGGGCGAGGCACTATCGCCGGAATCTCGGGCCTGGTCTACCGAAGCCTGATGCGTGGTGCTGGAAGTGCCAGTTTGGGACACGCACCTCCGGGCTAGTGCGGGGAGCGGGAACCGCTGAGTTGACTGTACTCACTGACTTGATTGTAATGCTGATGTGCCCACCTGAACCCACTCAAGCTTTACAAACACTATGGCTCACTGCGGTCTGCGCACACTCATCCCTGTATCCCACTTTCCCCTAGCACATGCGGGCGCTGTACTGCCATACCGACCTGAAAAATACCCGCCTCGCCACACACCTATCACCCCTAGCACGGACCTGTCCGGTCATATTCGCCCAAAAAATTAGGGATTTACCTGGGGCTCAATCCTCCCCAACCAAACTACCGTGTCCCCCCAAAAAATGATTGGGGCTGCCTCTCGGTCTTACCACGTGTTCCCCGGTCCCTCACCAGACTCCCTCCATACCCTCTCCGGCCAGATCTGCTCCCAATCCATACTCGCGATATCTTACTCCTTCCTCCACGCTGCTTGGTCCGTGTTTGGTGGGTAGTTCTTCTGCTGTCATATTGATGAACCCGGGTTCGATGCTCATCATCTTTTATTTAAATGTGAACACCAAGAAAAACAAAACCAAGACCAAGCAGGAACAGTTTTGCAACTATACCACCATGTTGCAAAAACAACTACCCACAAACCCCCCAGGTGAAAACAAGCAACTAATATATGACTCCCAATCAGGAGTCCCTGTAGTCAGTTGTAGAGCATGGTGTTTGCAACACCAGGAGGTTATGGGTTCGATTCCCACGGGGGCCACACAAAAAAAAATCTATGATTATGCATTCCTGCTTAATCCTCTATAGCGTCTACTAAATGACTAAAATTAAATGTAACAACGACGTA
>NW_025550840.1:170000-173037 GCF_905237065.1 Salmo salar | reverse complement strand
GTCTCTCTCTCTCTCTGATACTCATAATCCCAAAATCTCTCTCCTCTCTCTCTCTCTCTCTCTCTCTCTGATACTCATAATGCCCAGTCTCTCTCTCTCTTCTCTCTCTGATACTCATAATGCCCAGTCTCTCTCTCTCTCTCTCTCTCTCTCTCTCTCTCTCTTCTCTCTCTCTTTCATCTCTCTCTCTCTCTCTCTCTATACTCATATCCCGTCTCTCTCTCTCTCTCTCCAATCTCTCTTCGTCTCTCTCTCTCTCTCTCTATCGTCTCTCTCTCTCTCTCTTTTCCTCTCTCTCACTCTTTTTTTCAATATCTTTTGGTTTTTCTTATTTTTTTTATTTTTTTATACTCTTCTTTCTCTTCTACTCTCTCTCTTCTCTTTTTCTCTCTCTCTCTCTTCTTACTTGTCTCTCTCTTTCTCTTGATATTCCTAATCCCATTTTTTTACTCATTTCTTCTTTTTTCCTCTCTATTACCTCTCTCTCTCTCTCTCTTTTCTCTCTCTTTCTCTCTATTCACTATCTCTCTCTCTCTCTCTCTCTCTCTCTCTCTCTCTCTCTATACTCATAAATGCCCAGTCTCTCTCTCCTTATACTCACTTGCCGTGTCTCTCTCTCTCTCTCTCTCTGATGCTCATAATCTCTCTCTTTCTCTCTAAATACTCATAATGCCCAGTCTCTCTCTCTCTCTCTCTTACTCTAATCCCAGTCGTCTCTCTCTCTCTTTCCTCACTCTCTCACTCTCTCTCTCTCTCTCTCTCTCTCTCTCTCTCTCTCTCTTCTCTGATACTCGTATGCATTTCTCTCTCTCTCTGATACATTTCCCTCTCTCTCTCTCTCTCTCTCTCTCTCATCACTCTCTTTTTTCTCTCTCTCTTCTTAAATTTCACTTCTCTCTCTCTCTTAGATACTCATAATCTCATCTTTCTCTCTCTTCTTTCATCTTCATCTCTCTCTCTCTTATACTCATAATCCCAGTCTCTCTCTCTCTGATATCACATCCCAGTCTCTCTCTCTCTCATTCTTCCCTCTCTCTCTTTTTCTATACTCTTCTGCTGATTTTTTCTCTTTCTCTCTCTCTCTCTCTCTCTCTCTCTCTCTCTCTCTCTCTTCTCTCTCTCTCTCTTCTCTCTTCCGATACTCATAATGCCATCTCTCCTCCTCTCTCTCTCTCTCTGATACTCATCCCGTCTCTCTCTCTCTCTCTCTCATCATCCCAGTCTCTCTCTCTCTCTCTCTATATTCACTAATGCCCAGTCTCTCTCTTTCCTCTCTGATCTCATAATATCCCCTCTCTCTCTCTCTCTCTCTCTCTGATACTCCTACTTCCCAGTCTCTCCCTCTCTCTCTGATACTCATAATGCCCAGTCTCTCTCTCTCTCTCTCTCTGATATTCATAATGCCCAGTCTCTCTCTTTCTCTCATACTCCTAATGCCCAGTCTCTCTCTCTCTCTCTCTCCCTTCTCTCTCTCTCTCTCTCTCTGATACTCATATGCCCGTCTCTCTCTCCCCAATGTACTCATATCCCAGTATCGTCTCTCTCTCTCTCTCTCTCTCTGATACTCATAATTGGTTCTCTCTCTTTCTCTCTGATACTCACTATCCCAGTCTCTCTCTCTCTCCCCCCCCTCTCTCTCTCTCTCTCTCTCTATACTCGCTAATCCTTCTCTCTCTCTCTCTGAATACTCATAATGCCCAGTCAGTCTCTCTCTCTCTCTCTCTCTCTCACTCTCTCTCTCTCTCTCTCTCTCTCTGATACTCGTAATGCCTTGTCTCTCTCTCTCTCTGATACTCACTAATCTGTCTCTCTCTCTCTCTCTCTCTCTCTCTTCTCTCCGATCTCATATTCGTCTCTCTCTCAGTACTCTCTAATGCCCAGTCTCTCTCTCTCTCTCTATTCATAAAGTGATTTATCTCTCTCTCTGATACTCATATGCCCATCTCTCTCTCTCCTCTCTCTCTCTCTCTCTCTCTCTTTTGATCTCATTATGCCCAGTCTCTCTCTCTCTTTCTCTCTCAATACTCATAATGCCCCAGTCTCTCTCTCTCTCTCTCTCTATATTCATAATACCCCAGTCTCTCTCTCTCTCTCTATACTCACCAATGCCCAGTCTCTCTCTCTCTCTCTCTATACTCACTTAATCCATCTCTCTCTCTCTCTGATACTCATAATACCTGTCTCTCTCTCACTCTCTCTCTCTCTCTCTGATACTCATTATCCGCCCGTCTCTCCTCTCTCTCTCTCTCTCTGATACTCATAATGCCCAGTCTCTCTCTCTCTCTCTCTCTCTCTCTCTCTCTCTCTATACTCATAATGCCCAGTCTCTCTCTCTCTCCCATACTCATAATGCCCAGTGTCTCTCTCTCTCTCTCTCTCGATACTCATAATGCCCAGTCTCTCTCTCTCTATCTCTCTGATATTCATTTCCTCTCTCTCTCTCTCTCTCATCTCATTTGCTCCTTCTCTCTCCTCTCTCTCATTCTCATCAATGCCCAGTCTCTCTCTCTCTCTCTCATACTCATAATGCCCAGTCTCTCTCTCTCTCTCTCTCTCTCTCTCTGATACTCCTAATGCCCAGTCTCTCTCTCTCTCTCTCTCTCTCTCTCTCTCTCTCTCTCTCTCTCCCCTTTTCTCTCTCTCTGATAATGCTCATAATGCCCAGTCTCTCTCTCACTCTCTCTCTCTCTCTCTGATACTCATTTTGCCCATTTCTCTTTCTCTCTCTCTCTCTCTAATACTCACTAATGCCCCAGTCTCTCTCTCTCTCTCTCTGATATTCATAATGCCCGTCTCTCTCTTTCTCTCTCATACTCTCATAATGCCCATCTCATCTCTCTCTCTCTCTCTCTCTCTCTCTCTCTCTCTCTCTGATCCTCCTAATGCCCAGTCTCTCTCTCTCTCTCTGATATCATATGCCAGTGTCTCTCTCTCTCTCTCTCTCTCTCTCTCTCTCATAATACCCATCTCTCTCTTTTTCTCTATACTCTAATCCCTCTCCCCCTCTCTCTCTCTCTCTCTCTCTCTCATACTCATA
>NW_025550840.1:147500-155000 GCF_905237065.1 Salmo salar | reverse complement strand
TCTCTGCTACTCATAATGCCCAGTCTCTCTCTCTCTCTCTGATACTCTTAATGCCCAGTCTCTCTCTCTCTCTCTGATACTCATAATGCCCAGTCTCTCTCTCTCCTCTCTCTCTCTCTCTCTGATACTCATAATCCCAGTCTCTCTCTCTCTCTCTCTCTCTCTCTCTCTCTCTCTCTCTGATACTCATAATGCCCAGTCTCTCTCTCTCTCTCTGATACTCATATGCCCAGTGTCTCTCTCTCTCTCTCTCTCTCTGATACTCATAATGCCCAGTCTCTCTCTCTCTCTCTCTGATATTCATAATGCCCGGTCTCTCTCTCTCTCTCTGATACTCATAATGCCCAGTCTCTCTCGCTCTCTCTGATACTCATATGCCCAGTCTCTCTCTCTCTCTCGATACTCATAATGCCCAGTCTCTCTCTCTCTCTCTCTCTCTCTCTCTGATACTCATAATGCCCGTCTCTCTCTCTCTCTCTCTCTCTCTCTCTCTCTCTCACTCTCTCTCTCTCTCTCTCTCTCTCTCTCTCTCTCTCTCTCTGGTACTCATAATGCCCAGTCTCTCTCTCTCTCTCTCTCTCTCTCTCTCTCTCTCTCTCTCTCTGATACTCATAATGCCCAGTCTCTCTCTCTCTCCGATACTCATAATGCCCAGTGTCTCTCTCTCTCTCTCTCTCTCTGATACTCATAATGCCCAGTCTCTCTCTCTCTCTCTCTCTGATATTCATAATGCCCAGTCTCTCTCTCTCTCTCTGATACTCATGTCCCAGTCTCTCTCCTCTCTCTCGATACTCATAATGCCCAGTCTCTCTCTCTCTCTCTGATACTCATAATGCCCAGTCTCTCTCTCTCACTCTCTCTCTCTCTCTCTGATACTCATAATGCCCAGTCTCTCTCTCTCTCTCTCTCTCTCTCTCTCTCTCTCTCTCTCTCTCTCTCTCTCTCTCTCTCTCTCTCTCTCTCTCTCTCTCTCTCTGATACTCATAATGCCCAGTCTCTCTCTCACTCTCTCTCTCTCTCTCTGATACTCATAATGCCGCTCTCTCTCTCTCTCTCTCTCTCTCTGATACTCATAATGCCCAGTCTCTCTCTCTCTCTCTCTGATATTCATAATGCCCAGTCTCTCTCTTTCTCTCTGATACTCATAATGCCCAGTCTCTCTCTCTCTCTCTCTCTCTCTCTCTCTTCTCTGATACTCATAATGCCCAGTCTCTCTCTCTCTCTCGATACTCATAATGCCCAGTGTCTCTCTCTCTCTCTCTGATATTCATAATGCCCGGTCTCTCTCTTTCTCTCTGATACTCATATGCCCAGTCTCTCTCTCTCTCTCTCTCTCTCTCTCTCTCTCTCTGATACTCATAATGCCCAGTGTCTCTCTCTCTCTCTCTCTCTCCTGATACTCATAATGCCCAGTCTCTCTCTTTCTCTCTGATACTCATAATGCCCAGTCTCTCTCTCTCTCTCTCTCTCTCTCTCTCTCTCTCTCTGATACTCATAATGCCCAGTCTCTCTCTCTCTCTCTCGATACTCATAATGCCCAGTCGTCTCTCTCTCTCTCTCTCTCTCTCTCTCTCTCTCTCTCTCTCTCTGATACTCATAATGCCCTAGTCTCTCTCTCTCTCTCTGATACTCACTAATGCCGTCTCTCTCTCTCTCTCTCTCTCTCTCTCTCTCTCTCTCTATACTCATGATGCCCAGTCTCTCTCTCTGATACTCATAATGCCCAGTCTCTCTCTCTCTCTCTGATACTCATAATGCCCAGTCTCTCTCTCTCTCTCTGATACTCCTAATGCCCAGTCTCTCTCTCTCTCTCTCTCTCTCTCTCTCTCTCTCGATACTCATAATGCCCAGTCTCTCTCTCTCTCTCTTTCTCATAATGCCCAGTCTCTCTCTCTCTCACTCTCTCTCTCTCTCTCTCTCTCTGATACTCATAATGCCCAGTCTCTCTCTCTCTTTCTCTCTCTGATACTCCTAATGCCCAGTCTCTCTCTCTCTCTCTCTCTCGATATTCATAATGCCCGTCTCTCTCTCTCTCTCTCTGATACTCATAATGCCCAGTCTCTCTCTCTCTCTCTGATACTCATAATGCCCAGTCTCTCTCTCTCTCTCTCTGATACTCATAATGCCCAGTCTCTCTCTCTCTCTCTCTCTCTCTCTCTCGATACTCATAATGCCCAGTCTCTCTCTCTCTCTCTCTCTGATACTCATAATGCCCAGTCTCTCTCTCTCTCTCTCTCGATATTCATAATGCCCGGTCTCTCTCTTTCTCTCTGATACTCATAATGCCCAGTCTCTCTCTCTCTCTCTCTCTCTCTCTCTCTCTCTCTCTCTCTCTCTCTCTCTCTCTCTCTCTCTTCTCTTATACTCATGTGCCCAGTCTCTCTCTCTCTCTCTCTCTCTCTCTCTGATACTCATAATGCCCAGTCTCTCTCCTCTCTCTCTCTCTCTGATACTCATAATGCCCAGTCTCTCTCTCTCTCTCTCTGATATTCATAATGCCCAGTCTCTCTCTTTCTCTCTGATACTCATATGCCCAGTCTCTCTCTCTCTCTCTCTCTCTCTCTCTCTCTCTCTCTCTCTGATACTCATAATGCCCAGTCTCTCTCTCTCTCTCTCTGATACTCATAATGCCCAGTCTCTCTCTCTCTCTCTCTCTTGATATTCATAATGCCCGGTCTCTCTCTTTCTCTCTGATACTCATATGCCCAGTCTCTCTCTCTCTCTCTCTCTCTCTCTCTCTCTCTCTTGATACTCATAATGCCCAGTCTCTCTCTCTCTCTCTGATACTCATAATGCCCAGTGTCTCTCTCTCTCTCTCTCTCTCTCTGATACTCATATGCTCTCTCTCTCTTTCTCTCTGTACTCATCTCTCTCTCTCTCTCTCTCTCTCTCTCTCTCTCTCTCTCTCTCTGATACTCATAATGCCCAGTCTCTCTCTCTCTCTCTCGATACTCATAATGCCCAGTCTCTCTCTCTCTCTCTCTCTTCTATCTCTCTCTCTCTCTCTCTCTCTCTCTCTGATACTCATAGTGCCCAGTCTCTCTCTCTCTCTCGATACTCTAGTGCCCTCTCTCTCTCTCTCTCTCTCTCTCTCTCTCTCTCTGATACTCTCCCTCTCTCTCTCTGATACTCATAATGCCCAGTCTCTCTCTCTCTCTCTGATACTCACTAATGCCCAGTCTCTCTCTCTCTCTGATACTCATAATGCCCAGTCTCTCTCTCTCACTCTCTCTCTCTCTCTCTCTCTCTCTGATACTCATAATGCCCAGTCTCTCTCTCTCTTTCTCTCTCTGATACTCATAATGCCCAGTCTCTCTCTCTCTCTCTCTCTGATATTCATAATGCCCGGTCTCTCTCTCTCTCTCTGATACTCTAATGCCCAGTCTCTCTCTCTCTCTCTCCTGATACTCATAATGCCCGTCTCTCTCTCTCTCTCTCTGATACTCATATGCCCAGTCTCTCTCTCTCTCTCTCTCTCTCTCTCTGATACTCATAATGCCCAGTCTCTCTCTCTCTCTCTCTCTCTGATACTCATAATGCCCAGTCTCTCTCTCTCTCTCTCTCTCTCTCTCTCTCTCTCTGATACTCATAATGCCCAGTCTCTCTCTCTCTCTGATACTCATAATGCCCAGTCTCTCTCTCTCTCTCTCTCTCTCTCTCTCTCTCTCTCTGATACTCATAATGCCCAGTCTCTCTCTCTCTTTCTCTCTCTGATACTCCTATGCCCAGTCTCTCTCTCTCTCTCTCTGATATTCATAATGCCCGGTCTCTCTCTCTCTCTCTGATACTCATAATGCCCAGTCTCTCTCTCTCTCTTCTGATACTCATAATGCCCAGTCTCTCTCTCTCTCTCTCTATCTCATATGCCCAGTCTCTCTCTCTCTCTCTCTCTCTCTCTCTGATACTCATAATGCCCAGTCTCTCTCTCTCTCTCTCTCTCTGATACTCATAATGCCCAGTCTCTCTCTCTCTCTCTCTGATATTCATAATGCCCGGTCTCTCTCTTTCTCTCTGATACTCATAATGCCCAGTCTCTCTCTCTCTCTCTGATACTCATAATGCCCAGTGTCTCTCTCTCTCTCTCTCTCTCTATACTCATAATCCCGTCTCTCTCTCTCTCTCTCTCTCTGATATTCATAATGCCCAGTCTCTCTCTCTCTCTCTGATACTCATAATGCCCAGTCTCTCTCTCTCTCTCTGATACTCCTTATGCCCAGTCTCTCTCTCTCTCTGATACTCATATCCCAGTCTCTCTCTCTCTCTCTCTGATACTCATAATGCCCAGTCTCTCTCTCTCTCTCTCTCTCTCTCTCTCTCTCTCTCTCTCTCTGATACTCATAATGCCCAGTCTCTCTCTCTCTCTCTGATACTCATAATGCCCAGTTCTCTCTCTCTCTCTCTCTCTATACTCATAATGCCCAGTCTCTCTCTCTCTCTCTCTCTGATATTCATAATGCCCAGTCTCTCTCTCTCTCTCTGATACTCCTATGCCCAGTCTCTCTCTCTCTCTCGATACTCATAATGCCCAGTCTCTCTCTCTCTCTCTGATACTCATATTGCCCAGTCTCTCTCTCACTCTCTCTCTCTCTCTCTGATACTCATGCGTCTCTCGTCTCTCTCTCTCTCTCTCTCTCTCACTCTCTCTCTCTCTCTCTCTCTCTCTCTCTCTCTCTCTCTCTCTCTCTCTCTCTGATACTCATAATGCCCAGTCTCTCTCTCTCTCTCTCTCTCTCTCTGATACTCATAATGCCCACTCTCTCTCTCTCTCTCTCTCTCTGATACTCATAATGCCCAGTCTCTCTCTCTCTCTCTCTGATATTCATAATGCCCGGTCTCTCTCTTTCTCTCTGATACTCATAATGCCCAGTCTCTCTCTCTCTCTCTCTCTCTCTCTCTCTCTCTCTCTGATACTCATAATGCCCAGTCTCTCTCTCTCTCTCTTATACTCACTAATGCCCAGTCTCTCTCTCTCTCTCTCTCTCTGATATTCATAATGCCCAGTCTCTCTCTTTCTCTCTGATACTCATAATGCCCAGTCTCTCTCTCTCTCTCTCTCTCTCTCTCTCTCTCTCTCTGATACTCATTGCCCAGTGTCTCTCTCTCTCTCTCTCTCTCTGATACTCATAATGCCCGGTCTCTCTCTTTCTCTCTGATACTCATAATGCCCAGTCTCTCTCTCTCTCTCTCTCTCTCTCTCTCTCTTGATACTCATAGTGCCCAGTCTCTCTCTCTCTCTCTGATACTCATAATGCCCAGTCAGTCTCTCTCTCTCTCTCTCTCTCTCTCTCTCTCTCTCTCTCTCCTGATACTCATAATGCCCTGTCTCTCTCTCTCTCTCTGATACTCATAATGCCCTGTCTCTCTCTCTCTCTCTCTCTCTCTCTCTCTCTCTCTGATACTCATGATGCCCAGTCTCTCTCTCTGATACTCATAATGCCCAGTCTCTCTCTCTCTCTCTGATACTCATAATGCCCAGTCTCTCTCTCTCTCTCTGATACTCATAATGCCCAGTCTCTCTCTCTCTCTCTCTCTCTCTCTCTCTCTGATACTCATAATGCCCAGTCTCTCTCTCTCTCTGATACTCATAATGCCCAGTCTCTCTCTCTCTCTCTCTCTCTCTCTCTCTCTCTCTGATACTCATAATGCCCAGTCTCTCTCTCTCTTTCTCTCTCTGATACTCATAATGCCCAGTCTCTCTCTCTCTCTCTCTCTCTGATATTCATAATGCCCGGTCTCTCTCTCTCTCTCTGATACTCATAATGCCCAGTCTCTCTCTCTCTCTCTCTGATACTCATAATGCCCAGTCTCTCTCTCTCTCTCTCTGATACTCATAATGCCCAGTCTCTCTCTCCTCTCTCTCTCTCTCTCTGATACTCATAATGCCCAGTCTCTCTCTCTCTCTCTCTCTCTGATACTCATAATGCCCAGTCTCTCTCTCTCTCTCTCTGATATTCATAATGCCCGTCTCTCTCTTTCTCTCTGATACTCATAATGCCCAGTCTCTCTCTCTCTCTCTCTCTCTCTCTCTCTCTCTCTCTCTCTCTCTCTCTCTCTCTTCTCTCTCTCTCTCTCTCTCTCTCTCTCTGATACTCATAATGCCCAGTCTCTCTCTCACTCTCTCTCTCTCTCTCTGATACTCATAATGCCCAGTCTCTCACTCTCTCTCTCTCTCTGATACTCATAATGCCCAGTCTCTCTCTCTCTCTCTCTGATATTCATAATGCCCAGTCTCTCTCTTTCTCTCTGATACTCATAATGCCCAGTCTCTCTCTCTCTCTCTCTCTCTCTCTCTCTCTCTCTCTCTGATACTCATAATGCCCAGTCTCTCTCTCTCTCTCTGATACTCATAATGCCCAGTCTCTCTCTCTCTCTCTCTTCTGAAATTCATAATGCCCTGTCTCTCTCTCTCTCTCTGATACTCATAATGCCCCAGTCTCTCTCTCTCTCTCTCTCTCTCTCTCTCTCTCTCTCTCTCTGATACTCATAATGCCCAGTCTCTCTCTCTCTCTCTGATACTCATAATGCCCAGTCTCTCTCTCTCTCTCTCTCTCTCTGATACTCATAATGCCCAGTCTCTCTCTTTCTCTCTGATACTCATAATGCCCAGTCTCTCTCTCTCTCTCTCTCTCTCTCTCTCTCTCTCTCTCTGATACTCATAATGCCCAGTCTCTCTCTCTCTCTCTCTGATACTCATAATGCCCAGTCAGTCTCTCTCTCTCTCTCTCTCTCTCTCACTCTCTCTCTCTCTCTCTCTCTCTCTCTCTCTCTGATACTCATAATGCCCTGTCTCTCTCTCTCTGATACTCATAATGCCCCTGTCTCTCTCTCTCTCTCTCTCTCTCTCTCTCTCTCTCTCTCGATACTCATGATGCCCCGTCTCTCTCTCTCGATACTCATAATGCCCAGTCTCTCTCTCTCTCTCTCGATACTCATAATGCCCAGTCTCTCTCTCTCTCTCTGATACTCATAATGCCCAGTCTCTCTCTCTCTCTCTCTCTCTCTCTCTCTCTCTCTGATACTCATAATGCCCAGTCTCTCTCTCTCTTTCTCTCTCTCGATACTCATAATGCCCAGTCTCTCTCTCTCTCTCTCTCTGATATTCATAATGCCCAGTCTCTCTCTCTCTCTCTGATACTCATAATGCCCGTCTCTCTCTCTCTCTCTCTGATACTCATATGCCCGTCTCTCTCTCTCTCTCTCTGATACTCATAATGCCCAGTCTCTCTCTCCACTCTCTCTCTCTCTCTCTGATACTCATAATGCCCAGTCTCTCTCTCTCTCTCTCTCTCCGATACTCCTAATGCCCAGTCTCTCTCTCTCTCTCTCTCTCTCTCTCTCTCTCTCTCTCGGTACTCATAATGCCCAGTCTCTCTCTCTCTGATACTCATAATGCCCAGTCTCTCTCTCTCTCTCTCTCTCTCTCTCTCTCTCTCTGATACTCATAATGCCCAGTCTCTCTCTCTCTTTCTCTCTCTGATACTCATAATGCCCAGTCTCTCT
>NW_025550840.1:135000-137500 GCF_905237065.1 Salmo salar | reverse complement strand
CTTCTCTCTCTGATACTCATAATGCCCAGTCTCTCTCTCTCTCTCTCTCTGATATTCATAATGCCCGGTCTCTCTCTCTCTCTCTGATACTCATAATGCCCAGTCTCTCTCTCTCTCTCTCTGATACTCATAATGCCCAGTCTCTCTCTCTCTCTCTCGATACTCATAATGCCCAGTCTCTCTCTCTCTCTCTCTCTCTCTCTGTACTCCTAATCCCGTCTCTCTCTCTCTCTCTCTCTCTGATACTCTTGCCCAGTCTCTCTCTCTCTCTCTCTGATATTCATATGCGTCTCTCTCTTTCTCTCTGATACTCATATGCCCAGTCTCTCTCTCTCTCTCTCTCTCTCTCTCTCTCTCTTGATACTCATATCCCTCTCTCTCTCTCTCTCTGATACTCATATGCCCAGTGTCTCTCTCTCTCTCTCTCTCTCGATCTCCTTTGCCCAGTCTCTCTCTCTCTCTCTCTCTGATATTCATAATGCCCGGTCTCTCTCTCTCTCTCTGATACTCATAATGCCCAGTCTCTCTCTCTCTCTCTGATACTCATAATGCCCATCTCTCTCTCTCTCTCTCGATACTCATATGCCCAGTCTCTCTCTCTCACTCTCTCTCTCTCTCTCTGATACTCATATGCCCGTCTCTCTCTCTCTCTTCTCTCTCTCTCTCTCTCTCTCTCTCTCTCTCTCTCTCTCTCTTCTCTCTTCTCTCTCTCTCTCTGATACTCATAATGCCCAGTCTCTCTCTCTTCTCTCTCTCTCTCTGATACTCATAATGCCCACTCTCTCTCTCTCTCTCTCTCTCTGATACTCATATGCCCAGTCTCTCTCTCTCTCTCTCTGATATTCATAATGCCCGGTCTCTCTCTTTCTCTCTGATACTCATAGTGCCCAGTCTCTCTCTCTCTCTCTCTCTCTCTCTCTCTCCCTTACTCATATGCCCAGTCTCTCTCTCTCTCTCTCTATCTCATATCCCATGTCTCTCTCTCTCTCTCTCTCTGATGTTCAAATGCCCAGTCTCTCTCTTTCTCTCTGATACTCATAATGCCCAGTCTCTCTCTCTCTCTCTCTCTCTCCTCTCTCTCTCTTCGTACTCATATGCCCAGTCTCTCTCTCTCTCTCGATACTCATTATGCCCAGTGTCTCTCTCTCTCTCTCTCTCTGATACTCATAATGCCCAGTCTCTCTCTCTCTCTCTCTGATACTCATAATGCCCAGTCTCTCTCTCTCTCTCTCTCTCTCTCTCTCTCTCTGATACACAAAATGCCCAGTCTCTCTCTCTCTCTCTCTGATACTCATAATGCCCGTCGTCTCTCTCTCTCTCTCTCTCTCTCTCTCTCTCTCTCTCTCTCTCTCTCTCTCTCTCTCTCTCTCTATACTCATAGTGCCTGTCTCTCTCTCTCTCTGATACTCATATGCCCTGTCTCTCTCTCTCTCTCTCTCTCTCTCTCTCTCTCTCTCTTGATACTCATGTCCCGTCTCTCTCTCTATACTCATAATGCCCAGTCTCTCTCTCTCTCTCTGATACTCAAATGCCCAGTCTCTCTCTCTCTCTCTGATACTCATAATGCCCAGTCTCTCTCTCTCTCTCTCTCTCTCTCTCTCTCTCTCTCTGATACTCATAATGCCCAGTCTCTCTCTCTCTCTGATACTCATAATGCCCAGTCTCTCTCTCTCTCTCTCTCTCTCTCTCTCTCTCTCTGATACTCATAATGCCCAGTCTCTCTCTCTCTTTCTCTCTCTGATACTCATAATGCCCAGTCTCTCTCTCTCTCTCTCTGATATTCATAATGCCCGGTCTCTCTCTCTCTCTCTGTACTCATAATGCCCAGTCTCTCTCTCTCTCTCTGATACTCATATGCCCAGTCTCTCTCTCTCTCTCTCTGATACTCATAATGCCCAGTCTCTCTCTCACTCTCTCTCTCTCTCTCTGATACTCATAATGCCCAGTCTCTCTCTCTCTCTCTTTGATACTCATGCCCTCTCTCTCTCTCTCTCTCTGATTCAATGCCCGGTCTCTCTCTTTCTCTCTGATACTCATAATGCCCAGTCTCTCTCTCTCTCTCTCTCTCTCTCTCTCTCTCTCTCTCTCTCTCTCTCTCTCTCTCTCTCTCTCTCTCTCTCTCTCTCTCTTTTTATACTCATTGCCCAGTCTCTCTCTCCTCCTCTCTCTCTCTCTGATACTCATAATGCCCAGTCTCTCTCTCTCTCTCTCTCTCTGATACTCCTATGCCCAGTCTCTCTCTCTCTCTCTCTGATATTCATAATGCCCGTCTCTCTCTTTCTCTCTGATACTCCTGGTGCCCATCTCTCTCTCTCTCTCTCTCTCTCTCTCTCTCTCTGATACTCATAATGCCCAGTCTCTCTCTCTCTCTTGATACTCATAATGCCCAGTCTCTCTCTCTCTCTCTCTCTTGATATCTCATAATGCCCGGTCTCTCTCTTTCTCTCTGATACTCATAATGCCCAGTCTCTCTCTCTCTCTCTCTCTCTCTCTCTCTCTC
>NW_025550840.1:107500-122500 GCF_905237065.1 Salmo salar | reverse complement strand
GCCCTCTCTCTCTCTCTCTCTCTCTCTCTCTCTCTCTCTCTCTCTCTCTCTCTCTCTCTCTCTGATACTCATAATGCCTGTCTCTCTCTCTCTCTCGATACTCATAATGCCCTGTCTCTCTCTCTCTCTCTCTCTCTCTCTCTCTCTCTCTGATCTCATGATGCCCGTCTCTCTCTCTCTCTTTCTCTTGCCGTCTCTCTCTCTCTCTCTGATACTCATATCCCAGTCTCTCTCTCTCTCCGACTCTATGCCCAGTCTCTCTCTCTCTCTCTCTCTCTCTCTCTCTCTCTCTCTACTCCCGTCTCTCTCTCTCTCTGATACTCTTGCCCGTCTCTCTCTCTCTCTCTCTCTCTCTCTCTCTATACTCATAATGCCCAGTCTCTCTCTCTCTCTCTCTCTGATACTCATAATGCCCAGTCTCTCTCTCTCTCTCTCTCTGTCCTCATTGCCGGTCTCTCTCTCTCTCTCTGATCTCTGCCCACTCTCTCTCTCTCTCTCTCTGATACTCATAATGCCCAGTCTCTCTCTCTCTCTCTGATACTCATAATGCCCAGTCTCTCTCTCACTCTCTCTCTCTCTCTCTGATACTCATAATGCCCAGTCTCTCTCTCTCTTCTATACTCATAATGCCCAGTCTCTCTCTCTCTCTCTCGATATTCATAATGCCCGAGTCTCTCTCTTTCTCTCTGATACTCATAATGCCCAGTCTCTCTCTCTTCTCTCTCTCTCTCTCTCTCTCTCTCTCTCTCTTCTCTCTCTCTCTCTCTCTCTCTCTCTCTCTCTCTCTCTCTCTCTCTCTCTCTCTCTCTCTCTCTCTCTGATACTCATAATGCCCAGTCTCTCTCTCACTCTCTCTCTCTCTCTGATACTCATATGCCCAGTCTCTCTCTCTCTCTCTCTCTGTACTCATAATGCCCAGTCTCTCTCTCTCTCTCTCTGATATTCATAATGCCCAGTCTCTCTCTCTTCTCTCTGATACTCATAATGCCCAGTCTCTCTCTCTCTCTCTCTCTCTCTCTCTGATACTCATAGTGCCCAGTCTCTCTCTCTCTCTCTCCTCTCATACTCATAATGCCCAGTCTCTCTCTCTCTCTCTCTCTGATATTCATAATGCCCGGTCTCTCTCTTTCTCTCTGATACTCATAATGCCCAGTCTCTCTCTCTCTCTCTCTTCTCTCTCTCTCTCTCTTCTGATACTCATAATGCCCAGTCTCTCTCTCTCTCTCGATACTCATAATGCCCAGTGTCTCTCTCTCTCTCTCTCTCTCTGATACTCATAATGCCCGGTCTCTCTCTCTTCTCTCTGATACTCATAATGCCCAGTCTCTCTCTCTCTCTCTCTCTCTCTCTCTCTCTCTCTCTCTGATACTCATAATGCCCAGTCTCTCTCTCTCTCTCGATACTCATAATGCCCAGTTCTCTCTCTCTCTCTCTCTCTCATCTCTTCTCTCTCTCTCTCTCTCTCTGATACTCATAATGCCGTCTCTCTCTCTCTCTGATACTCATAATGCCCGTCTCTCTCTCTCTCTCTCTCTCTCTCTCTCTCTCTGATACTCATAATGCCCAGTCTCTCTCTCCTCTATCTCTATGCCCAGTCTCTCTCTCTCTCTCTGTTCTCTTGCCCGTCTCTCTCTCTCTCTCATACTCATAATGCCCATCTCTCTCTCTCTCTCTCTCTCTCTCTCTCTCTCTCTGTACTCATATGCCCAGTCTCTCTCTCTCTCTCTCTCTGATACTCCTAATGCCCAGTCTCTCTCTCTCTCTATCTCCTAATGCCCAGTCTCTCTCTCTCTCTCTCTGATACTCCTTGTGCCCAGTCTCTCTCTCTCTCTCTCTGATACTCATAATGCCCAGTCTCTCTCTCTCTCTCTCTCTCTCGATACTCATAATGCCCGTCTCTCTCTCTCTCTCTCTTGATACTCATAATGCCCGTCTCTCTCTCTCTCTCTGATACTCATAATGCCCAGTCTCTCTCTCTCTCTCTGATACTCATAATGCCCAGTCTCTCTCTCTCTCTCTCTCTTCTCTCGATACTCATATGCCCAGTCTCTCTCTCTCTCTCTCTCTCTTCTCTCTCTCTCTCTCTTACTCTCCTCTCTCTCTCTCTCTACTCCTCTCTCTCTCTCTCTCTCTCCGATACTCATAATGCCCAGTCTCTCTCTCTCTCCTCTCTCTATACTCCTATGCCCAGTCTCTCTCTCTCTCTCTCTGATACTCATAATGCCCAGTCTCTCTCTCTCTCTCTCTCTCTTCTCTCTCTCTCTCTCCTCTCTCTCTCTCTCTCTCTCTCTCTCTCTGATACTCATAATGCCCAGTCTCTCTCTCTCTCTCTGTCTCTGCCCAGTCTCTCTCTCTCCTTCTCTCTCTCTCTCTGATACTCATAATGCCCGGTCTCTCTCTCTCTTCTCTCTCTGATACTCCTAATGCCCAGTCTCTCTCTCTCTCTCTCTGATATTCATAATGCCCAGTCTCTCTCTCTCTCTGATACTCATAATGCCCAGTCTCTCTCTCTCTCTCTCTCTCTTCTCTCTCGTCTCTCTCTCTCTCTCTCTCGTACTCATTGCCCAGTCTCTCTCTCATCTCTCTCTCTCTCTCTGATACTCATAATGCCCAGTCTCTCTCTCTCTCTCTCGCTCATGCCCGTCTCTCTCTCTCTCTCTGATATTCATATGCCCGGTCTCTCTCTTTCTCTCTGATACTCATAATGCCCAGTCTCTCTCTCTCTCTCTCTCTCTCTCTCTCTCTCTGATACTCATAATGCCCAGTCTCTCTCTCTCTCTCTGATACTCATAATGCCCAGTGTCTCTCTCTCTCTCTCTCTCTCTGATATTCATAATGCCCGGTCTCTCTCTTTCTCTCTGATACTCATAATGCCCAGTCTCTCTCTCTCTCTCTCTCTCTCTCTCTCTCTCTGTACTCATATGCCCAGTCTCTCTCTCTCTCTCTGATACTCATAATGCCCAGTGTCTCTCTCTCTCTCTCTCTCTGTACTCATTGCCCGTCTCTCTCTCTCTCTCTCTCTGTTCTCTTTGCTCGTCTCTCTCTCTCTCTCTGATACTCATAATGCCCAGTCTCTCTCTCTCTCTCTGATACTCAAATGCCTCTCTCCTCTCTCTCTCTCTCTCTCTGATACTCATAATGCCCAGTCTCTCTCCTCTCTCTGATACTCATAATGCCCAGTCTCTCTCTCTCTCTCTCCCTCTGATACTCATAATGCCCAGTCTCTCTCTCTCTCTCTCCTCTCATTCTCTCTCTCTCTCTCTGATACTCATAATGCCCAGTCTCTCTCTCTCTCTCGATACTCCTGTGCCCAGTCTCTCTCTCTCTCTCTCTGATACTCCTAATGCCCAGTCTCTCTCTCTCTCTTCTGATACTCATAATGCCCAGTCTCTCTCTCTCTCTCTCCTGATACTCATAATGCCCAGTCTCTCTCTCTCTCTCTCGATACTCATAATGCCCAGTCTCTCTCTCTCTCTCTCTCTCTGATACTCATAATGCCCGGTCTCTCTCTCTCTCTCTTCTCCTCCCGTCTCTCTCTCTCTCTCTCTCTCTCTCTCTCTCTCTCATCCCGTCTCTCTCTCTCTCTCTGTACTCTTCCCGTCTCTCTCTCTCTCTCTCTCTCTGATACTCATAATGCCCAGTCTCTCTCTCTCTCTCTGATACTCATAATGCCCAGTCTCTCTCTCTCTCTCTCTCTCTCTCTCTCTCTCTCTCTCTCTCTCTCTCTCTCTCTGATACTCATAATGCCCGTCTCTCTCTCTCTCTCTCTTCTCTGATACTCATAATGCCCAGTCTCTCTCTCTCTCTCTCTCTCTCTGTCTCTCTCTCTGTCTCCTATGCCCAGTCTCTCTCTCTCTCTCTGATACTCATAATGCCCAGTCTCTCTCTCTCTCTCTTGATACTCATAATGCCCATCCTTTCTCTCTCTGATACTCATAATGCCCAGTCTCTCTCTCTCTCTCTGATACTCATAATGCCCAGTCTCTCTCTCTCTCTCTCTCTCTCTCTCTCTCTCTCTGATACTCATAATGCCCAGTCTCTCTCTCTCTCTCTCTGATACTCATATGCCCAGTCTCTCTCTCTCTCTCTTGATACTCATAATGCCCAGTCTCTCTCTCTCTCTCTGATACTCATAATGCCCAGTCTCTCTCTCTCTCTCTCTCGATACTCATAATGCCCAGTCTCTCTCTCTCTCTCTCTACTCTGTCTCTCTCTCTCTCTCTCCTCTCTCTTCTTTCTCTTACTCTTGCCCGTCTCTCTCTCTCTCTCTCTTACTCTCCCGTCTCTCTCTCTCTCTCGATACTCATGGTGCCCGGTCTCTCTCTCTCTCTCTCTACTCTCTTGCCCGTCTCTCTCTCTCTCTCTCTCTCTCTCTCTCTCTCTGATACTCATAATGCCCAGTCTCTCTCTCTCTCTCTCTCTCTCTCCTCTCTCTCTCTCTCTCTCTCTGATACTCATATGCCCAGTCTCTCTCTCTCTCTCTCTCTCTCTCTCTGATACTCATAATGCCCAGTTCTCTCTCTCTCTCTCTGATACTCATAATGCCCAGTGCTCTCTCTCTCTCTCTCTCTGATATTCATAATGCCCGGTCTCTCTCTTTCTCTCTGATACTCATAATGCCCAGTCTCTCTCTCTCTCTCTCTCTCTCTCTCTCTCTCTCTCTCTCTGATACTCATAATGCCCAGTCTCTCTCTCTCTCTCTGATACTCATAATGCCCAGTGTCTCTCTCTCTCTCTCTCTCCTCTCTCTCTCTCTCTCTCTCTGTCTCTCTCTCTCTCTCTCTCTCTCTCTCTCTCTCTCTCTCTCTCTCATTCTCTCTCTCTCTCTCTCTCTACTCTTGCGTCTCTCTCTCTCTCTCTCTGATACTCATAATGCCGTCTCTCTCTTTCTCTCTGATACTCATAATGCCCAGTCTCTCTCTCTCTCTCTCTCTCTCTCTCTCTCTCTCTGATACTCATATGCCCCGTCTCTCTCTCTCTCTCTCTGATACTCATAATGCCCTTCGTCTCTCTCTCTCTCTCTCTCTCTCTCTCTCTCTCTCTCTCTCTCTCTCTCTCTCTCTCTCTGATACTCATAATGCCCTGTCTCTCTCTCTCTCTCTGATACTCATAATGCCTCTCTCTCTCTCTCTCTCTCTCTCTCTCTCTCTCTGATACTCATAATGCCCAGTCTCTCTCTCTCTCTGATACTCATGATGCCCAGTCTCTCTCTCTCACTCTCTCTCTCTCTCTCTCGATACTCATAATGCCCAGTCTCTCTCTCTCTTCTCTCTCTGATACTCATAATGCCCAGTCTCTCTCTCTCTCTCTCTCCTCTCTCTCTCTCTCTCTGATATTCATAATGCCCGGTCTCTCTCTCTCTCTGATACTCATAATGCCCAGTCTCTCTCTCTCTCTCTCTGATACTCATAATGCCCAGTCTCTCTCTCTCTCTCTCTGATACTCCTAATGCCCAGTCTCTCTCTCTCTCTCTCTCTCTCTCTCTGATACTCATAATGCCCAGTCTCTCTCTCTCTCTCTCTCTGATACTCATAATGCCCAGTCTCTCTCTCTCTCTCTCTGATATTCATAATGCCCGGTCTCTCTCTTTCTCTCTGATACTCATAATGCCCAGTCTCTCTCTCTCTCTCTCTCTCTCTCTCTCTCTCTCGATACTCATAATGCCCAGTCTCTCTCTCTCTCTCTCGATACTCCTAATGCCCAGTGTCTCTCTCTCTCTCTCTCTCTCGATACTCATAATGCCCAGTCTCTCTCTCTCTCTCTCTCTGATATTCATAATGCCCGGTCTCTCTCTCTCTCTCTGATACTCATAATGCCCAGTCTCTCTCGCTCTCTCTGATACTCATATTGCCCAGTCTCTCTCTCTCTCTCTCTTTGATACTCACTAATGCCCAGTCTCTCTCTCTCACTCTCTCTCTCTCTCTTGATACTCATAATGCCCAGTCTCTCTCTCTCTCTCTCTCTCTCTCTCTCTCTCTCTCTCTCTCTCTCTCTCTCTCTCTCTCTCTCTCTCTCTCTCTCTCTCTCTCTCTCTCTCTCTCTCTCTTCGCATGCTGGGAGTTTTTGGAGTTTGAGTGTTTGGTGCGGAGGACTCTGGCCTAACTAACTTTCTAGACTCTTTTCTTGATCTTTTTCTTACATTTTTTTCTATGGTGGAGGGTTAATGCAATATTTGTTTTAGCGGTATCCCCGTTTTTTTTCAGAGTTAGGGTGGAAGAAGACAGAGTAAGGTTTCTGGGGTTTGCAAGGTGTGGTATGCGCGATGGCTTCTCAGCCTAGCGCGGAGGAGGCGCTGTCGATCCGGCATGGATTCAGGTGTGTTCCTGAGAATGGAGTTAAGGTGGAGGAGGTTCTGCTCGCGGTCAGCGAACAGGTAGGAGCTGAATTTATACATTCTGCTTCTAGAATGAACAAAGCGGTGGTGGTGTTCATGAAAGAGAAAATTTGGTTGGTAGGCTAATTGCTAGCGGAATATTTGTAAGGGATGTGTTGGTGCCAGTTTTACCTCTTTCTACCCCTTCGACAAGAGTAGTTGTTGCAAATTTACCTCCGTTTATTACGGACGATCAAATCAGGAAAGAGCTGAGTCGTTTTGGTAAGTTTGCTAGCGGGTTTCGTGTACTGTCGGCGGGTTTTCAGGCAGCTGCTGTTAAGCACGTTGTTTTTCGTTCGGAGGCAAGTGTTTATGTTTCTGAACAACAATGAGCAACAGCTAAATGTGCATTTTAAAGTGAGGCATGGGGAGGGGCTCTATGCAGGGTTTGCCAGCACAGACAGTCTACGGTGTTTTGAGTGTGGGGATTTGGGGCATAAGAGCTTTGCGTGCCCACATAAAGGCCGTAGACAAAGTGAGGGTACAAGCGCCGGTGGGGAAATCGAGGTCAAAGTGCAGGGGAAATGAGATGCAGACAGCAGAGGCTGGGCCTAGTCATTCCAGGGATGGTGGGGTAGCTGAGGCTGGGTCTAGTAAGGCAAGAGATGGTGGGGTAGAGGAGGCTGGGTCTAGTCAGACTAGAGATGGTGGTGTAGTGGAGGCTGGGTCTAGTCAGGCTAGAGACGGTGGTGTAGCGGAGGCTGGGTCTAGTCAGGCTAGAGATGGTGGGGTAGTGGAGGCTAAGCCTAGTCAGGCTAGAGATGGTGGGGTAGCTGAGGCTGGGCTTAGCTATGATATGGAGGATGGTGTAAATGATGCTGGGCCTAGTCATGCTATGGAGGGTGGTGTAGAGGATGCTAGGTCTAGTCAGGTTATGCTAGTGGATGAGGAGAGTATAGTGGGGAAGTGTAAGAGACTAGGGGGGAGGAGGAGGGTGCCAAGCGGAAAAGGAAAAGGGTGTGGTTAAAGGCACAATGGAAATTTTGCCTGTTGCTGTGGGAGATGCCATGACCAGAGAGGAAGAGCAGGTGGTCAGGGTGGGAGATAGAGATGAGGAGGAAAGTGAGTCTGAGGAAGAGGATGAGGAGATATTTTTTCAGACTCCTCTTCAATAGGCCCGGAGCTGACAGCCAGTCAAGCAGAGGGGTCTAAGTACACATTGAGAGAACTGACAAGGTTCCTGAATGAGACCAAGGGAAAAAAGTTAATCTTGAGGCTTTTTTCCCTGATTCAAGAAAGTTTGTACGATCAGTACAACATGCTGTGAAAAATGAGGGGCATGGTGTCCTCTCACCCAGGAAACGGTTTAGGTTGAGGAAGTGGGTCACAACAGTGCGTAAGGGTTTACCTTCGGACACTGTTTGGATGTATACTTTCTTTCTGACACTGGGACTTTTGAGCTTTGCTATTGGTCTTTTTTCTCTGCTGGCTTTTCTCCCACTTCTTATGGAGACTCTACGGGTAGGCTCGCTCAATATAAATGGCGCCAGAGATGCGGGAAAGATGAGTGTGTTGGGTGAATATGTAAAACAAAAAAAGTACAGGTGTTGTTTCTGCAGGAGACACATAGTGATGTGTTGAATGAAGTCGATTGGGGGCTCTGGTGGAAAGGGGCAAGTGTGTTGAGCCATGGGACAAATCTTAGTGCAGGAGTGGCAGTCCTTTTTGCACCGGGTCTGTCTGTAAAAATGTGCTCCTCAAAGGAGGTGTGTAGGGGTAGGCTCCTTGTTGTTAAAGCAGAAATTAACAACATGGGTTTTGTCTTTATAAATGTGTATGCGCCTAACACAGGGAGAGAAAGAGGGGTTCTATTTGGGAGTCTTAGACAGGAACTCTCACAGGTAGCGCCTGAGGAGACACTGGTGGTCGGAGGGGACTGGAACTGCACAATGGATTTTACAAAAGACAGAAATGGGGAAGAGCCTCATTCAGTGTCAGTGGGAGTGTTAAGGGACATTATTAATCAGTTCGACTTAGTGGATGTTTGGAGAACTAAACATCCGAACACAAGACAGTACACATGGGTGAAGGTTTTTGGGGCTAGGGTGAGTGCAGCCCGACTTGATCGGTTTTATATGTCTAGGAATCGGAGCAATAGGCTGTTGGGCGCTACCATTCTCCCGGTGGGGTTTTCCGATCATCACATAACCATGGCTCGGCTGTCTATTTCACCAGGGCCCGGCAGGCCATCCTATTGGAAATTCAATGTAAAGCTCTTACAAGATGCCACTTTTTGCGCAGGTTTCCAGACCTTCTGGGAAAGGTGGAGGCAGCAAATAGAGGAGTATGAGTCTCTGAGCCAATGGTGGGATGTGGGGAAAGTCCAAATTCGGCTTTTCTGTCAACAATACACAGCTCTCTCATCCTCAGAGGCTAGGAGAGTATTGGGGGAACTAGAGCGGTGTATTAGTGAGATGGAGGTAGAGATGGTGGGGCAAAGCAATGTAGGCCTCCAGGCTAATTTAGCTGAATTACGCGGGGACCTGGGCAGTTTTTTCCAGGTTAAAGCAAAGGGAGCACTTGTAAGAGCTAGATTCTCCATGCTCAGGAGATGGATGCTCCCAGCTCCTTCTTCTTTGGTTTGGAAAGACAGAGCAGTGAAGCCAAGGGTATGCATTGTCTCCGGCTGTCTGATGGGCGGGTGACCTCTGTGGTGGGTGAGATGCGGGAGCGGACTGTGGAGTTTTATACTGAATTGTATAGGGCAGAAGAGTGTGATCCTTTGTGTGCTCAGGTCTTGTTCACAGAACTCCCTAAACTCTCTCTGGCACAGAGGGACGATTTGGACGTTCCTCTGTTGTCCCATGAACTGGCAGAGGCCGTAACCCAGATGTCCCCGGTCGTGCACCGGGGTCGATGGACTCCCAGTGGAGTTTTATAAAAATTCTGGGGAATAATTGGACAGGACTTCTTTTGCGTGTTGCGTGAATGCGTCGGGGTAGGAGAGTTGCCGATGAGCTGCCGTCGGGCGGCTCTGACTCTCCTGCCCAAAAGGGGACTTGTGTGAACTTAAGAACTGGAGGCCTGTGGCATTACTCTGTGCGGACTACAAGATATTTGCCAAGGTCCTCTCCAACAGACTGAAGTCCCACTTGGACTCGATAGTACATAAGGACCAAACATATTGTGTACCGGGACGCTCAATCACGGACAACCTGTTCTTAATTAGGGACATGTTGGACTTGTCGAGAGGTTCTAATGTGAACTTTGGACTGGTCTCTTTAGATCAAGAGAAGGCTTTTGACAGAGTGGACCATGAATATCTGTTTAATGTGATGTCTGTGTTTGGGTTTGGGAGGAGTTTTTGACCTGTGTGAAGCTGTTGTATGCTGGGGCATCATGTATGGTTAAGGTGGGAGGGGGCTCAGTAGGCCAGTCTGGGTGAGACGGGGCATTAGACAAGGATGCCCTCTATCTGGGCAGTTATACACATTAGCCATTGAGCCTTTTTGGGCCTGCTACGCAGGAGACTGCAGGGAGTGTGCTGGACAGGTATGGGTGTGGTGACAGGCATAGCAGTGTCAGCATATGCAGATGATGTCTCTGTGATGGTCAGGGATGGTCAAGATATGCAGGCACTGGAGACCAGTCTGAAGGTGTACGAGGGAGCTTCTTCAGCTAAGGTAAACTGGGGCAAGAGCAAAGCTCTGTTATGTGGGGCATGGGGGGATAGGGCTCCTCCTCTGCTTCCAGGGGGTTTTGCAGTGGGGTTGTGAAGGGCTTAAAGTGTTGGGGGTGTGCCTGGGCTCGGAGAGGTGGGTCAGGAAGAACTGGGAGGGGCTGTCACAGGCAGTGGTGTCAAGACTGGCCAGGTGGAGGTGGCTCCTGTCCCAAGTGTCATATAGAGGGAGGGTGCTGATAATTAACAACCTGGTGGCATCTTCCCTGTGGCATAAACTGGCTGTCCTCAACCCCCCCCGCCCGGTCTGCTCGCAGACCTGCAAGCGCAAGCTGGTGGACTTCTTCTGGTCGGGCCATCACTGGCTGAGGGCGGCAGTGTTGTATATGACCGTCCACGAAGGAGGACAGGGCCTGGTGGAACTGGAGAGCAGGATGGCTGCTTTCCGGCTAAAGGCGGCACAGAGACTGCTGTACCATACTGATGTTGGCTGGAGGGAACCAGCATGCGCTGCTGAGGAGAGCTGGAGATTTAGGGTTGGACCGGCAGCTGTTCCTCATGAAGCTGGAGAGGCTGAGTACAGCAGGTCTCTCCGATTTTTACTCTGCGGTGCTGAGGGCCTGGCAGCTGCTAAGGCCCACACGTGAAGGGGGTGTGGAGCCTGGGCTGTGGGTGTGGGAGGAGCCTATCTTCCACAACCCAGCCATCCCTTTGAGATCGGTCCAGTCGGCCACCCTGCAGAGGCAACTGATGGCAGGGGGTGTAAAAAGGCTGGGTGACTTGAGACTCCTGGGAGAGGAGGGGTGGAAAAGCCCGGAAGTCTTGGCACAGCAAACAGGAATAACGTCTCTTAGGCTGCTGGAGAGATTCCTGGAGGAGGTCCAGGAGGCACTGTCTGAGCCGGTAAGGGGGATGTTTGAGCAGCCAAAGGGAGAGGGGCCACCAATGTTTCCGCCACTGCAGGTGACGGCAGAGACTGGAGACTGGCAAGGGGGTCTGGAGGACTTGTTAGATTTTAACACTCCGAGCCTGGGGGAGTTTGAAGGGGTGGGAGGTAAAGCCCTCTACAACCTCTGTGTTAAGGTGAGGAACATTAGGAGCCTAACAGGGTGAAGGCACATCAGTGGCAGGGGGTATGTGGGGTGGAGAGTATGGTGGGTTTTAGATGGAGGGGGCTCTACAAACCCCCAGTACCAAAGAGGTCAGGGGACCTCCAGTGGAGGGTTCTACATGGAGCCCTGGCCACTAACAGCTGGTTGGCACGGGTTGAACCGGGAGTCGGGCAGGAGTGTCATTTCTGTAAAATGAAAGAAACTGTGATTCATGTGTTTTCTGTGTGCACCAGATTAATGCCATTAATGTCTCTGTTGGAATGTCTGTGTGAGAGGTTGGGGTGGTCTTTACTGTTGGGGTGTTCATAATGGGATACAGGTATTCAAGTAAGGAGAAGGAAAAATGTGTTTTGTTGAATTTTCTGTTTGCTCAGGCAAAGTTAGCTATTTGGCTAACAAGGAGGAACAGGGTCAAAGGTGGGGGGATAACAGACCCTTTATTATTGTTTAATGGGATGGTCTCTGCGCGCCTTAGGGTTGAGTTTGAGTTCTATAAAATGATAAAAAGTGTGGAGATGTTTCAGGAGATATGGTGTGTTGGGGGGCTGTCTGTATAGCTGGGGAAGATGTTTTGGATATACGGTTGTAGGAGTGGGTATTGTCTTGAGTATTGTGATGTTGGCTTGTATCATGTGGTTGCTGGAAAGGCGAGTATGGTACATGTATGCATTACAGGATGTATTTTTGGTTTTATTTTTTAAGGGGAGGTTGGGTGGTGAGTTTTAAATGAAATGAGAATGTTTCAGTAAAGAAAGACAAAAAGTCAAAAGTCTCTCTCTCTCTCTCTCTCTCTCTCTCTCTCTCTCTCTCTCTCTCTCTCTCTCTCTCTCTCTCCTATACTCCTAATGCCCAGTCTCTCTCTCTCTGATACTCTATGCCCGTCTCTCTCTCTCTCTCTCTCTGATACTCATAATGCCCAGTCTCCTCTCTCTCTCTCTCGCTCATACTCATAATGCCCAGTCTCTCTCTCTCTCTGATACTCATAATGCCCAGTCTCTCTCTCTCTCTCTCTCTCTGATACTCATAATGCCCAGTCTCTCTCTCTCTCTCTGATATTCATAATGCCCAGTCTCTCTCTCTCTGATACTCATAATGCCCAGTCTCTCTCTCTCTCTCTCTCTTTGATACTCATAATGCCCAGTCTCTCTCTCTCTCTCTCGATACTCATAATGCCCAGTCTTTCTCTCTCTCTCTGATACTCATAATGCCCAGTCTCTCTCTCTCTCTCTCTCTGATACTCATAATGCCCAGTCTCTCTCTCTCTCTCTCTCTGATACTCATAATGCCCGTCTCTCTCTCTCTCCTGATACTCATAATGCCCAGTCTCTCTCTCTCTCTCTCTCTGATACTCATAATGCCCAGTCTTCTCTCTCTCTCTCTCTCTCTCTCTCTCTCTCTCTCTCTCTGATACTCATAATGCCCAGTCTCTCTCTCTCTCTGATACTCATAATGCCCAGTCTCTCTCTCTCTCTCTCTCTGATACTCATAATGCCCAGTCTTCTCTCTCTCTCTCTCTCTCTCTCTCTGATACTCATAATGCCCAGTCTCTCTCTCTCTCGATACTCATAATGCCCAGTCTCTCTCTCTTCTCTCTCTCTCTCTGATACTCATAATGCCCAGTCTCTCTCTCTCTCTCTGATATTCATAATGCCCAGTCTCTCTCTCTCTGATACTCATAATGCCCAGTCTCTCTCTCTCTCTCTCTCTCTGATACTCATAATGCCCAGTCTCTCTCTCTCTCTCTCTGATACTCATAATGCCCAGTCTTCTCTCTCTCTCTGATACTCACTAATGCCCAGTCTCTCTCTCTCTCTCTCTCTCTCGATACTCATAATGCCCAGTCTCTCTCTCTCTCTCTCTCTGATACTCATAATGCCCAGTCTCTCTCTCTCTCTCTCTCTCTCTCTCTCTCTCTCTCTCTCTCTCTCTCTCGTCTCTCTCTCTCTCTCTCTCTCTCTCTCTCTCTCTCTCTCTCTCTCTCTCTCTCTCTCTCTCTCTCTGATACTCATAATGCCCAGTCTCTCTCTCTCTCTCTGATACTCATAATGCCCAGTCTCTCTCTCTTCTCTCTCTCTCTCTGATACTCATAATGCCCAGTCTCTCTCTCTCTCTCTCTGATACTCATAATGCCCAGTCTCTCTCTCTCTCTCTCTGTACTCATAATGCCCGGTCTCTCTCTCTCTCTGATACTCATAATGCCCAGTCTCTCTCTCTCTCTCTCTCTGATACTCATAATGCCCAGTCTCTCTCTCTCTCTCTCTCTCTGATACTCATAATGCCCAGTCTTTCTCTCTCTCTCTCTCTCTCTCTCTCTCTCTCTCTCTGATACTCATAATGCCCAGTCTCTCTCTCTCTCTGATACTCATAATGCCCAGTCTCTCTCTCTTCTCTCTCTCTCTCTGATACTCATAATGCCCAGTCTCTCTCTCTCTCTCTCTGATACTCATAATGCCCAGTCTCTCTCTCTCTCTCTCTGATATTCATAATGCCCGGTCTCTCTCTCTCTCTCGATACTCATAATGCCCAGTCTCTCTCTCTCTCTCTCTCTCTCTGTACTCCTATGCCCAGTCTCTCTCTCTCTCTCTCTCTCTGATACTCATAATGCCCAGTCTCTCTCTCTCTCTCTCTCTGATACTCATAATGCCCAGTCTCTCTCTCTCTCTCTCTGATATTCATAATGCCCGGTCTCTCTCTCTCTCTCGATACTCATAATGCCCAGTCTCTCTCTCTCTCTCTCTCTCTCTCTCATACCGCTCTCTCTCTCTCTCTCTCTCATACTCATAATGCCCAGTCTCTCTCTCTCTCTGATACTCATAATGCCCAGTCTCTCTCTCTCTCTCTCTGATACTCATAATGCCCAGTCTTTCTCTCTCTCTTCTCTCTCTCTCTCATACTCATAATGCCCAGTCTCTCTCTCTCTCGATACTCATAATGCCCAGTCTCTCTCTCTTTCTCTCTGATACTCATAATGCCCAGTCTCTCTCTCTCTCTCTCTCTCTGATACTCATAATGCCCAGTCTCTCTCTCTCTCTCTGATATTCATAATGCCCAGTCTCTCTCTCTCTCTCTGATACTCATAATGCCCAGTCTCTCTCTCTCTCTCTCTCTTGATACTCATAATGCCCAGTCTCTCTCTCTCTCTCTCTCTCTGATACTCATAATGCCCAGTCTCTCTCTCTCTCTCTGATATTCATAATGCCCAGTCTCTCTCTCTCTCTGATACTCATAATGCCCAGTCTCTCTCTCTCTCTCTCTCTCTTCGATACTCATAATGCCCAGTCTCTCTCTCTCTCTCTCTGATACTCATAATGCCCAGTCTCTCTCTCTCTCTCTCTCTCTCTCTCTCTCTCTCTCTCTCGTCTCTCTCTCTCTCTCTCTCTCTCCTCTCTCTCTCTCTCTCTCTCTCTCTCTCTCTCTCTCTCTCTCTCTCTCTGATACTCATAATGCCCAGTCTCTCTCTCTCTCGATACTCATAATGCCCAGTCTCTCTCTCTTCTCTCTCTCTCTCTGATACTCATAATGCCCAGTCTCTCTCTCTCTCTCTCTCGATACTCCTAATGCCCAGTCTTTCTCTCTCTCTCTCTCTCTCTCTCTCTCTCTCTCTCTCTCTGATACTCATAATGCCCGTCTCTCTCTCTCTCTCTGATACTCATAATGCCCAGTCTCTCTCTCTTTCTCTCTCTCTCTCTGATACTCATAATGCCCAGTCTCTCTCTCTCTCTCTCTCTGATACTCATAATGCCCAGTCTCTCTCTCTCTCTCTCTGATATTCATAATGCCCGGTCTCTCTCTCTCTCTGATACTCATAATGCCCAGTCTCTCTCTCTCTCTCTCTCTCTCTCTCTCTCTCTCTCTCTCTCTCTCTCTCTCTCGATACTCATAATGCCCAGTCTCTC
>NW_025550840.1:77500-82500 GCF_905237065.1 Salmo salar | reverse complement strand
TTAATGCAATATTTGTTTTAGCGGTATCCACCGTTTTTTTTCAGAGTTAGGGTGGAAGAAGACAGAGTAAGGTTTCTGGGGTTTGCAAGGTGTGGTATGCGCGATGGCTTCTCAGCCTAGCGCGGAGGAGCGCTGTCGATACGGCATGGATTCAGGTGTGTTCCTGAGAATGGAGTTAAGGTGGAGGAGGTTCTGCTCGCGGTCAGCGAACAGGTAGGAGCTGAATTTATACATTCTGCTTCTAGAATGAACAAAGCGGTGGTGGTGTTCATGAAAAGAGAAAATTTGGTTGGTAGGCTAATTGCTAGCGGAATATTTGTAAGGGATGTGTTGGTGCCAGTTTTACCTCTTTCTACCCCTTCGACAAGAGTAGTTGTTGCAAATTTACCTCCGTTTATTACGGACGATCAAATCAGGAAAGAGCTGAGTCGTTTTGGTAAGTTTGCTAGCGGGTTTCGTGTACTGTCGGCAGGTTTTCAGGCAGCTGCTGTTAAGCACGTTGTTTCGTTCCGGGAGGCAAGTGTTTATGTTCCTGAACAACAATGAGCAACAGCTAAATGTGCATTTTAAAGTGAGGCATGGGAAGGGGGCTCTATGCAGGGTTTGCCAGCACAGACAGTCTACGGTGTTTTGAGTGTGGGGATTTGGGGCATAAGAGCTTTGCGTGCCCACATAAAGGCCGTAGACAAAGTGAGGGTACAAGCGCAGGTGGGGAAATCGAGGTCAAAGTGCAGGGGAAATGAGATGCAGACAGCAGAGGCTGGGCCTAGTCATACCAGGGATGGTGGGGTAGCTGAGGCTGGGTCTAGTAAGGCAAGAGATGGTGGGGTAGAGGAGGCTGGGTCTAGTCAGACTAGAGATGGTGGTGTAGTGGAGGCTGGGTCTAGTCAGGCTAGAGATGGTGGTGTAGCGGAGGCTGGGTCTAGTCAGGCTAGAGATGGTGGGGTAGTGGAGGCTAAGCATAGTCAGGCTAGAGATGGTGGGGTAGCGGAGGCTGGGTCTAGTCAGACTAGAGATGGTGGTGTAGTGGAGGCTGGGTCTAGTCAGGCTAGAGATGGTGGTGTAGCGGAGGCTGGGTCTAGTCAGGCTAGAGATGGTGGGGTAGTGGAGGCTAAGCCTAGTCAGGCTAGAGATGGTGGGGTAGCTGAGGCTGGGCTTAGCTATGATATGGAGGATGGTGTGAATGATGCTGGGCCTAGTCATGCTATGGAGGGTGGTGTAGAGGATGCTAGGTCTAGTCAGGTTATGCTAGTGGATGAGGAGAGTATAGTGGGGAAGTGTAAGAGACTAGGGGGGGAGGAGGAGGGTGCCAAGCGGAAAAGGAAAAAGGGTGTGGTTAAAGGCACAATGGAAATTTTGCCTGTTGCTGTGGGAGATGCCATGACCAGAGAGGAAGAGCAGGTGGTCAGGGTGGGAGATAGAGATGAGGAGGAAAGTGAGTCTGAGGAAGAGGATGAGGAGATATTTTTTCAGACTCCTCTTCAATAGGCCCGGAGCTGACAGCCAGTCAAGCAGAGGGGTCTAAGTACACATTGAGAGAACTGACAAGGTTCCTGAATGAGACCAAGGGAAAAAAGTTAATCTTGAGGCTTTTTCCCTGATTCAAGAAAGTTTGTACGATCAGTACAACATGCTGTGAAAAATGAGGGGCATGGTGTCCTCTCACCCAGGAAACGGTTTAGGTTGAGGAAGTGGGTCACAACAGTGCGTAAGGGTTTACCTTCGGACACTGTTTAGATGTATACTTTCTTTCTGACACTGGGACTTTTTGAGCTTTGCTATTGGTCTTTTTCTCTGCTGGCTTTTCTCCCACTTCTTATGGAGACTCTACGGGTAGGCTCGCTCAATATAAATGGCGCCAGAGATGCGGGAAAGATGAGTGTGTTGGGTGAATATGTAAAACAAAAAAAAGTACAGGTGTTGTTTCTGCAGGAGACACATAGTGATGTGTTGAATGAAGTCGATTGGGGGCTCTGGTGGAAAGGGGCAAGTGTGTTGAGCCATGGGACAAATCTTAGTGCAGGAGTGGCAGTCCTTTTTGCACCGGGTCTGTCTGTAAAAATGTGCTCCTCAAAGGAGGTGTGTAGGGGTAGGCTCCTTGTTGTTAAAGCAGAAATTAACAACATGGGTTTTGTCTTTATAAATGTGTATGCGCCTAACACAGGGAGAGAAAGAGGGGTTCTATTTGGGAGTCTTAGACAGGAACTCTCACAGGTAGCGCCTGAGGAGACACTGGTGGTCGGAGGGGACTGGAACTGCACAATGGATTTTACAAAAGACAGAAATGGGGAAGAGCCTCATTCAGTGTCAGTGGGAGTGTTAAGGGACATTATTAATCAGTTCGACTTAGTGGATGTTTGGAGAACTAAACATCCGAACACAAGACAGTACACATGGGTGAAGGTTTTTGGGGCTAGGGTGAGTGCAGCCCGACTTGATCGGTTTTATATGTCTAGGAATCGGAGCAATAGGCTGTTGGGCGCTACCATTCTCCCGGTGGGGTTTTCCGATCATCACATAACCATGGCTCGGCTGTCTATTTCACCAGGGCCCGGCAGGCATCCTATTGGAAATTCAATGTAAAGCTCTTACAAGATGCCACTTTTTGCGCAGGTTTCCAGACCTTCTGGGAAAGGTGGAGGCAGCAAATAGAGGAGTATGAGTCTCTGAGCCAATGGTGGGATGTGGGGAAAATCCAAATTCGGCTTTTCTGTCAACAATACACAGCTCTCTCATCCTCAGAGGCTAGGAGAGTACTGGGGAACTAGAGCGGTGTATTAGTGAGATGGAGGTAGAGAGTGGTGGGGCAAGGCAATGTAGGCCTCCAGGCTAATTTAGCTGAATTACGCAGGGACCTGGGCAGTTTTTTCCAGGTTAAAGCAAAGGGAGCACTTGTAAGAGCTAGATTCTCCATGCTCAAGGAGATGGATGCTCCCAGCTCCTTCTTCTTTGGTTTGGAAAGACAGAGCAGTGAAGCCAAGGGTATGCATTGTCTACGGCTGTCTGATGGGCGGGTGACCTCTGTGGTGGGTGAGATGCGGGAGCGGACTGTGGAGTTTTATACTGAATTGTATAGGGCAGAAGAGTGTGATCCTTTGTGTGCTCAGGTCTTGTTCACAGAACTCCCTAAACTCTCTCTGGCACAGAGGGACGATTTGGACGTTCCTCTGTTGTCCCATGAACTGGCAGAGGCCGTAACCCAGATGTCCCCCGGTCGTGCACCGGGGGTCGATGGACTCCCAGTGGAGTTTTATAAAAAATTCTGGGGAATAATTGGACAGGACTTCTTTTGCGTGTTGCGTGAATGCATCGGGGTAGGAGAGTTGCCGATGAGCTGCCGTCGGGCGGCTCTGACTCTCCCTGCCCAAAAAGGGGACTTGTGTGAACTTAAGAACTGGAGGCCTGTGGCATTGCTCTGTGCGGACTACAAGATATTTGCCAAGGTCCTCTCTAACAGACTGAAGTCCCACTTGGACTCGATAGTACATAAGGACCAAACATATTGTGTACCGGGACGCTCAATCACGGACAACCTGTTCTTAATTAGGGACATGTTGGACTTGTCGAGAGGTTCTAATGTGAACTTTGGACTGGTCTCTTTAGATCAAGAGAAGGCTTTTGACAGAGTGGACCATGAATATCTGTTTAATGTGATGTCTGTGTTTGGGTTTGGGAGGAGTTTTTTTGACCTGTGTGAAGCTGTTGTATGCTGGGGCATCATGTATGGTTAAGGTGGGAGGGGGGCTCAGTAGGCCAGTCTGGGTGAGACGGGGCATTAGACAAGGATGCCCTCTATCTGGGCAGTTATACACATTAGCCATTGAGCCTTTTTTTAGGGCCTGCTACGCAGGAGACTGCAGGGAGTGTGCTGGACAGGTATGGGTGTGGTGACAGGCATAGCAGTGTCAGCATATGCAGATGATGTCTCTGTGATGGTCAGGGATGGTCAAGATATGCAGGCACTGGAGACCAGTCTGAAGGTGTACGAGGGAGCTTCATCAGCTAAGGTAACTGGGGCAAGAGCAAAGCTCTGTTATGTGGGGCATGGGGGATAGGGCTCCTCCTCTGCTTCCAGGGGTTTGCAGTGGGGTTGTGAAGGGCTTAAAGTGTTGGGGGTGTACCTGGGCTCGGAGAGGTGGGTCAGGAAGAACTGGGAGGGGCTGTCACAGGCAGTGGTGTCAAGACTGGCCAGGTGGAGGTGGCTCCTGTCCCAAGTGTCATATAGAGGAGGGTGCTGATAATTAACAACCTGGTGGCATCTTCCCTGTGGCATAAACTGGCTGTCCTCAACCCCCCCGCCGGTCTGCTCGCAGACCTGCAAGCATAAGCTGGTGGACTTCTTCTGGTCGGGCCATCACTGGCTGAGGGCGGCGGTGTTGTATATGACCGTCCACGAAGGAGGACAGGGCCTGGTGGAACTGGAGAGCAGGATGGCTGCTTTCCGGCTAAAGCGGCACAGAGACTGCTGTACCATACTGATGTTGGCTGGAGGAAACCAGCATGCGCTGCTGAGGAGAGCTGGAGATTTAGGGTTGGACCGGCAGCTGTTCCTCATGAAGCTGGAGAGGCTGAGTACAGCAGGTCTCTCCGATTTTTACTCTGCGGTGCTGAGGGCCTGGCAGCTGCTAAGGCACACACGAGAAGGGGGTGTGGAGCCTGGGCTGTGGGTGTGGGAGGAGCCTATCTTCCACAACCCAGCCATCCCTTTGAGATCGGTCCAGTCGGCCACCCTGCAGAGGCAACTGATGGCAGGGGGTGTAAAAAGGCTGGGTGACTTGAGACTCCTGGGAGAGGAGGGGTGGAAAAGCCCGGAAGTCTTGGCACAGCAAACAGGAATAACGTCTCTTAGGCTGCTGGAGAGATTCCTGGAGGAGGTCCAGGAGGCACTGTCTGAGCCGGTAAGGGGGATGTTTGAGCAGCCAAAGGGAGAGGGGCCACCAATGTTTCCGCCACTGCAGGTGACGGCAGAGACTGGAGACTGGCAAGGTGGTCTGGAGGAC
>NW_025550840.1:70000-72500 GCF_905237065.1 Salmo salar | reverse complement strand
TCTCTCTCTCTCTCTCTCTCTCTCTCGTTCTCATATGCCCAGTCTCTCTCTCTCTCTCTCTCCTCTCTCTTCTCTCTCTGATACTCTATGCCCAGTCTCTCTCTCTCTGATACTCCTTTGCCCAGTCTCTCTCTCTCTCTCTCTCTCTCTCTCTCTCTCTCTCTCTCTCTCCTACTCTAATGCCCAGTCTCTCTCTCTCTCTGATACTCCTAATGCCCAGTCTCTCTCTCTCTCTCTCTCTCTCTCTCTCTCTCTCTCTCTCCGTCTCTCTCTCTCTCTCTCTCTCTCTCTCTCTATCTCTCTCTCTCTCTCTCTCTCTCTCTCTCTCTCTCTCTCTCTCTCTCTCTCTCTCATAATCCCAGTCTCTCTCTCTCTGATACTCCATAATGCCCATCTCTCTCTCTTTCTCTCTCTCTCTGATAATCATAATGCCCAGTCTCTCGCTCTCTCTCTCTGATACTCATAATGCCCAGTCTCTCTCTCTCTCTGATATTCATAATGGGTCTCTCTCTCTCTCTGATACTCCTATTGCCCATCTCTCTCTCTCTCTCTCTCTCTGATACTCATAATGCCCAGTCTCTCTCTCTCTCTCTCTCTCTCTGATACTCATATCCCAGTCTTTCTCTCTCTCTCTCTCTCTCTCTCTCTCTCTCTCTCTCTCTTCTCTCTCTCACTACTCTTCCAGTCTCTCTCTCTCTGATACTCATAATGCCCAGTCTCTCTCTCTTTCTCTCTCTCTCTCTGATACTCATAATGCCCAGTCTCTCTCTCTCTCTCTCTCTGATACTCATATGCCCAGTCTCTCTCTCTTCTCTGATATTCATAATGCGTCTCTCTCACTCTCTGATACTCCTCTGCCCAGTCTCTCTCTCTCTCTCTCTCTCTCTCTCTCTCTCTCTCTCTCTTGATACTCTCCTCTCTCTCTCTTGATCTCATAGTGCCCATCTCTCTCTCTCTTCTCTTCTCTTCTTCTTCATACTCATAATGCCCGTCTCTCTCTCTCTGATCTCATAGGGACCAGTCTCTCTCTCTCTCTCTCTCTCTCTCTCTCTCCGTCTCTCTCTCTCTCTCTCTCTCTCTATCTCTCTCTCTCTCTCTCTCTCTCTCTCTCTCTCTCTCATTCTCACTTCTGCCCAGTCTCTCTCTCTTACTCTTCATCTCTCTCTCTTTTCTCTCTCTCTGATAATCTGTGCCCAGTCTCTCGCTCTCTCTCTCTGATACTCATAATGCCCAGTCTCTCTCTCTCTCTCTCTGATATTCCTTGCCGGTCTCTCTCACTCTCTGATACTCATAATGCCCAGTCTCTCTCTCTCTCTCTCTCTCTCTCTCTCATACTCCTAATGCCATCTCTCTCTCTCTCTCTCTCTCTCTCTGATACTCATAATGCCCAGTCTTTCTCTCTCTCTCTCTCTCTCTCTCTCTCATACTCATAATGCCCAGTCTCTCTCTCTCTGATACTCATAATGCCCATCTCTCTCTCTTCTCTCTCTCTGTCTCATTCTCATAATGCTCAGTCTTTCTCTCTCTGATACTCATAATGCCCAGTCTCTCTCTCTCTCTCTCTCTGATATTCATTCTGGTCTCTCTCACTCTCTATACTCATATGCCCGTCTTCTCTCTCTCTCTCTCTCTCTCTCTCTCTCTCTCTCTTCTCTCTCTCTCTCTCTCTGATACTCATAATGCCCATCTCTCTCTCTATACTCATATGCCCCGTCTCTCTCTCTCTCTCTCTCTCTCTGTACTCATAATGCCCAGTCTCTCTCTCTCTCTCTCTCTCTCTCTCTCTCTCTCTCTCTCTCTCTCTCTCTCTCTCTCTTCTCTCTCTCTCTCTCTCTCTCATACTCCTAATGCCAGTCTCTCTCTCTCTGATACTCATAATGCCCAGTCTCTCTCTCTTTCTCTCTCTCTCTGATAATCATAATGCCCAGTCTCTCGCTCTCTCTCTCTGATACTCATAATGCCCGTCTCTCTCTCTCTCTCTCTGATATTCTAATGCGTCTCTCTCACTCTCTGATACTCCTAATGCCCAGTCTCTCTCTCTCTCTCTCTCTCTCTGATACTCCTAATCCCAGTCTCTCTCTCTCTTTCTCTCTCTCTCTCTATACTCCTAATGCCCAGTCTTTCTCTCTCTCTCTCTCTCTCTCTCTCTCTCTCTCTCTCTCTCTTACTCATATGCCCAGTCTCTCTCTCTGATACTCTATCCCAGTCTCTCTCTCTTTCTCTCTCTCTCTGATCTCCTAATGCCCAGTCTCTCTCTCTCTCTCTGATACTCATAATGCCCAGTCTCTCTCTCTCTCTCTCTCTCTGATATTCATTGTGCCCGGTCTCTCTCACTCTCTGATACTCATAATGCCCAGTCTCTCTCTCTCTCTCTCACTCTCTCTTTTCTCTCTCTGTCTCTCTCTGCTACTTTCTCTCTCTCTCTGATACTCCTAATGCCCAGTCTCTCTCTCTCTCTCTCTCTCTCTCTTTTTTATACTCATTGCCCCCTCTCTTTTCT
>NW_025550840.1:60000-65000 GCF_905237065.1 Salmo salar | reverse complement strand
ATGGTGTCCTCTCACCCAGGAAACGGTTTAGGTTGAGGAAGTGGGTCACAACAGTGCGTGAGGGTTTGCCTTCGGACACTGTTTAGATGTATACTTTCTTTCTGACACTGGGACTTTTGAGCTTTGCTATTGGTCTTTTTCTCTGCTGGCTTTTCTCCCACTTCTTATGGAGACTCTCCGGGTAGGCTCGCTCAATATAAATGGCGCCAGAGATGCGGGAAAGATGAGTGTGTTGGGTGAATATGTAAAACAAAAAAAAGTACAGGTGTTGTTTCTGCAGGAGACACATAGTGATGTGTTGATGAAGTCGATTGGGGGGCTCTGGTGGAAAGGGGCAAGTGTGTTGAGCCATGGGACAAATCTTAGTGCAGGGTGGCAGTCCTTTTTGCACCGGGTCTGTCTGTAAAAATGTGCTCCTCAAAGGAGGTGTGTAGGGGTAGGCTCCTTGTTGTTAAAGCAGAAATTAACAACATGGGTTTTGTCTTTATAAATGTGTATGCGCCTAACTCGGGGAGAGAAAGAGGGGGTTCTATTTGGGAGTCTTAGACAGGAACTCTCACAGGTGGCGCCTGAGGAGACACTGGTGGTCGGAGGACTGGAACTGCACAATGGATTTTACAAAAGACAGAAATGGGGAAGAGCCTCATTCAGTGTCAGTGGGAGTGTTAAGGGACATTATTAATCAGTTCGACTTAGTGGATGTTTGGAGAACTAAACATCCGAACACAAGACAGTACACATGGGTGAAGGTTTTTGGGGCTAGGGTGAGTGCAGCCCGACTTGATCGGTTTTATATGTCTAGGAATCGGAGCAATAGGCTGTTGGGCGCTACCATTCTCCCGGTGGGGTTTTCCGATCATCACATAACCATGGCTCGTCTGTCTATTTCACCGGGCCGGCAGGTCATCCTGTTGGAAATTCAATGTAAAGCTCTTACAAGATGCCACTTTTTTCGCAGGTTTCCAGACCTTCTGGGAAAGGTGGAGGCAGCAAATAGAGGGGGTATGAGTCTCTGAGCCAATGGTGGGATGTGGGGAAAATCCAAATTCGGCTTTTCTGTCAACAATACACAGCTCTTCATCCTCAGAGGCTAGGAGGTATTGGGGGAACTAGAGCGGTGTATTGGTGAGATGGAGGTAGAGATGGTGGGGCAAGGCAATGTAGGCCTCCAGGCTAATTTAGCTGAATTACGCGGGACCTGGGCAGTTTTTTCCAGGTTAAAGCAAAGGGAGCACTTGTAAGAGCTAGATTCTCCATCTCAAGGAGATGGATGCTCCCAGCTCCTTCTTCTTTGGTTTGAAAGACAGAGCAGTGAAGCCAAGGGTATGCATTGTCTCCGGCTGTCTGATGGGCGGGTGACCTCTGTGGTGGGTGAGATGCGGGAGGCGGACTGTGGAGTTTTATACTGATTGTATAGGGCAGAAGAGTGTGATCCTTTGTGTGCTCAGGTCTTGTTCACAGAACTCCCTAAACTCTCTCTGGCACAGAGGGACGATTTGGAGCGTTCCTCTGTTGTCCCATGAACTGCAGAGGCCGTAGCCCAGATGTCCCCGGTCGTGCACCGGGGTCGATGAACTCCCAGTGGAGTTTTATAAAAAATTCTGGGGAATAATTGGACAGGACTTCTTTTGCGTGTTGCGTGAATGCATCGGGGTAGGAGAGTTGCCGATGAGCTGCCGTCGGGCGGCTCTGACTCTCCTGCCCAAAAAGGGACTTGTGTGAACTTAAGAACTGGAGGCCTGTGGCATTGCTCTGTGCGGACTACAAGATATTTGCCAAGGTCCTCTCTAACAGACTGAAGTCCCACTTGGACTCGATAGTACATAAGGACCAAACATATTGTGTGCCGGGACGCTCAATCACGGACAACCTGTTCTTAATTAGGGACATGTTGACTTGTCGAGAGGGTTCTAATGTGAACTTTGGACTGGTCTCTTTAGATCAAAGAAGGCTTTTGACAGAGTGGACCATGAATATCTGTTTAATGTGATGTCTGTGTTTGGGTTTGGGAGGAGTTTTTTGACCTGTGTGAAGCTGTTGTATGCTGGGGCATCATGTATGGTTAAGGTGGGGGGGGGGCTCAGTAGGCCAGTCTGGGTGAGGCGGGGCATTAGACAAGGATGCCCTCTATCTGGGCAGTTATACACATTAGCCATTGAGCCTTTTTTGGGCCTGCTACGCGGGAGACTGCAGGGAGTGTGCTGGACAGGTATGGGTGTGGTGACAGGCATAGCAGTGTCAGCATATGCAGATGATGTCTCTGTGATGGTCAGGGATGGTCAAGATATGCAGGCACTGGAGACCAGTCTGAAGGTGTGCGAGGGGCTTCATCAGCTAAGGTAAACTGGGGCAAGAGCAAAGCTCTGTTATGTGGGGCATGGGGGATAGGGCTCCTCCTCTGCTTCCAGGGGTTTTGCAGTGGGGTTGTGAAGGGCTTAAAGTGTTGGGGGGTGTACCTGGGCTCGGAGAGGTGGGTCGGAGAACTGGGAGGGGCTGTCACAGGCAGTGGTGTCAAGACTGGCCGGTGGAGGTGGCTCCTGTCCCAAGTGTCATATAGAGGAGGGTGCTGATAATTAACAACCTGGTGGCATCCTCCCTGTGGCATAAACTGGCTGTCCTCAACCCCCCCGCCGGTCTGCTCGCAGACCTGCACGCATAAGCTAGTGGACTTCTTCTGGTCGGGCCATCACTGGCTGAGGCGGCGGTGTTGTATATGACCGTCCACGAAGGAGGACAGGGCCTGGTGGAACTGGAGAGCAGGATGGCTGCTTTCCGGCTAAAGGCGGCACAGAGACTGCTGTACCATACTGATGTTGGCTGGAGGGAACCAGCATGCGCTGCTGAGGAGAGCTGGAGATTTGGGGTTGGACCGGCGGCTGTTCCTCATGAAGCTGGAGAGGCTGAGTACAGCAGGTCTCTCCGATTTTTACTCTGCGGTGCTGAGGGGCCTGGCAGCTGCTAAGGCACACACGAGAAGGGGTGTGGAGCCTGGGCTGTGGGTGTGGGAGGGCCTATCTTCCACAGCCCAGCCATCCCTTTGAATCGGTCAGTCGGCCACCCTGCAGAGGCAACTGATGGCAGGGGGTGTAAAAGGCTGGGTGACTTGAGACTCCTGGGAGAGGGGGGGTGGAAAAGCCCGGAAGTCTTGGCACAGCAAACAGGAATAACGTCTCTTAGGCTGCTGGAGAGATTCCTGGAGGAGGTCAGGAGGCACTGTCTGAGCCGGTGAGGGGATGTTTGAGCAGCCAAAGGGAGAGGGGCCACCAATGTTTCCGCCACTGCAGGTGGCGGCGGAGAGCTGGAGACTGGCAAGGTGGTCTGGAGGACTTGTTGGATTTTAACACTCCGAGCCTGGGGAGTTTGAAGGGGTGGGAGGTAAAGCCCTCTACAACCTCTGTGTTAAGGTGAGGAACATTAGGAGCCTAACAGGGTGAAGGCACATCAGTGGCAGGGGGTATGTGGGGTGGAGAGTATGGTGGGTTTTAGATGGAGGGGGCTCTACAAACCCCCCAGTACCAAAGAGGTCAGGGGACCTCCAGTGGAGGGTTCTACATGGAGCCCTGGCCACTAACAGCTGGTTGTCACGGGTTGAACCGGGAGTCGGGCAGGAGTGTCATTTCTGTAAAATGAAAGAAACTGTGATTCATGTGTTTTCTGTGTGCACCAGATTAATGCCATTAATGTCTCTGTTGGAATGTCTGTGTGAGAGGTTGGGGGTGGTCTTTACTGTTGGGGTGTTCATAATGGGATACAGGTATTCCAAGTAAGGAGAAGGAAAAATGTGTTTTGTTGAATTTTCTGTTTGCTCAGGCAAAGTTAGCTATTTGGCTAACAAGGAGGAACAGGGTCAAAGGTGGGGGGATAACAGACCCTTTATTGTTGTTTAATGGGATGGTCTCTCGCGCCTTAGGGTTGAGTTTGAGTTCTATAAAATGATAAAAAGTGTGGAGATGTTTCAGGAGATATGGTGTGTTGGGGGGGCTGTCTGTATAGCTGGGGAAGATGTTTTGGATATACGGTTGTAGGAGTGGGTATTGTCTTGAGTATTGTGATGTTGGCTTGTATCATGTGGTTGCTGGAAAGGTGAGTATGGTACATGTATGCATTACAGGATGTATTTTTGGTTTTATTTTTAAGGGGAGGTTGGGTGGTGAGTTTTAAATGAAATGAGAATGTTTCAGTAAAGAAAGACAAAAAGTCAAAAGTCTCTCTCTGATACTCTGTTGCCTCTCTCTCTCTCGATACTCATATGCCCGTCTCTCTCTCTCTCTCTCTCTCTCTCTCTCTCTCTTACTCCTTGCCCATCTCTCTCTCTCTTACTCATAATGCCCAGTCTCTCTCTCTCTCTCTCTCTCTCTCTCTCTCTCTCTCTCTCTCCCCCCCTGATACTCCTGTGCCCAGTCTCTCTCTCTCTGATACTCATGTGCCCAGTCTCTCTCTCTCTCTCTCTCTCTCTCTCTCCTACTCCTAATCCCAGTCTCTCTCTCTCTCTGATACTCCTATGCCCAGTCTCTCTCTCTCTCTCTGATACTCATAATGCCCAGTCTCTCTCTCTCTCTCTCTCTCTCTCTCTCTCTCTCTCTCTCTCTCTCTCTCTCTCTCTCTCTCTCTCTCTCTCTCTCCTACTCCTAATGCCCAGTCTCTCTCTCTCTGATACTCCTGTTGCCCAGTCTCTCTCTCTCTCTCTCTCTCTCTCTCTCTCTCTCTCTCTCTCTGATACTCATGTGCCCAGTCTCTCTCTCTCTCTCTCTCTCTCTCTCTCTCTCTCTCTCTCTCTCTGATACTCATAGTGCCCAGTCTCTCTCTCTCTGTACTCCTAATGCCCAGTCTCTCTCTCTCTCTCTCTCTCTCTCTCTCTCTCTCTCTCATACTCATAATGCCCAGTCTCTCTCTCTCTCTGATACTCCTAATGCCCAGTCTCTCTCTCTCTCTCTCTCTCTCTCTCTCTCTCTCTCTCTCTCTCTCTCTCTCTCTCTCTCTCTCTCTCTCTCTCTCTCTCT
>NW_025550840.1:37500-42500 GCF_905237065.1 Salmo salar | reverse complement strand
GTCTCTCTCTCTCTCTCTCTCTGATACTCATAATGCCCAGTCTCTCTCTCTCTCTCTGATATTCATAATGCCCCGTCTCTCTCACTCTCTGATACTCAATGCCCCTCTCTCTCTCTCTCTCTCTCTCTCTCTCTCTCTCTCTGATACTAATAATGCCCAGTCTCTCTCTCTCTCTCTGATACTCATAATGCCCAGTCTCTCTCTCTCTCTCTCTCTGTACTCATAATGCCCAGTCGCTCTCTCTCTCTCTGATATTCATAATGCCCCGTCTCTCTCACTCTCTGATACTCATAATGCCCAGTCTCTCTCTCTCTCTCTCTCTCTCTCTCTCTCTCTCTCTCTCTCTCTCTCTCTCTCTCTCTCTCTCTCTCTCTCTCTCTCTCTCTCTCTCTCTCTCTCTCTCTGATACTCATAATGCCCAGTCTCTCTCTCTCTCTCTCTCTCTGATACTCATAATGCCCAGTCTCTCTCTCTGATACTCATAATGCCCAGTCTCTCTCTCTCTCTCTGATACTCATATGCCCAGTCTCTCTCTCTCTCTCTCTCTGATACTCATAATGCCCAGTCTCTCTCTCTCTCTCTCTCTCTCTCTCTCTCTCTCTCTCTCTCTCTCTGATACTCATAATGCCCAGTCTCTCTCTCTCTCTGATACTCCTAATGCCCAGTCTCTCTCTCTCTCTCTCTCTCTCTCTCTCTCTCTCTCTCTCTCTCTCTCCTATACTCATAATGCCCAGTCTCTCTCTCTCTGATACTCATAATGCCCAGTCTCTCTCTCTCTCTCTCTCTCTCTCTCTCTCTCTCTCTCTCTCTCTCTCTCTCTCTATACTCATAATGCCCAGTCTCTCTCTCTCTCTGATACTCATAATGCCCTCTCCCTCTCTCTCTCTCTCTCTCTCTCTCTCTCTCTCTCTCTCTCTCTCTCTCTCTCTCTCTCTCTCTCTCTCTGCATGCTGGGAGTTTTTTTGGAGTTTGAGTGTTTGGTGCGGAGGACTCTGTCCTAACTAACTTTCTAGACTCTTTTCTTGATCTTTTTCTTACATTTTTTTTTTTTTTTTAAATTTTTTTTATTTATTTTTCTATGGTGGAGGGTTAATGCAATATTTGTTTTTAGCGGTATCCCCGTTTTTTTCAGAGTTAGGGTGGAAGAAGACAGAGTAAGGTTTCTGGGGTTTTGCAAGGTGTGGTATGCGCGATGGCTTCTCAGCCTAGCGCGGAGGAGACTGCTGTCGATCCGGCATGGATTCAGGTGTGTTCCTGAGAATGGAGTTAAGGTGGAGGAGGTTCTGCTCACGGTCGGCGAACAGGTAGGAGCTGAATTTATACATTCTGCTTCTAGAATGAACAAAGCGGTGGTGGTGTTCATGAAAGAGAAAATTTGGTTGGTAGGCTAATTGCTAGCGGAATATTTGTAAGGGATGTGTTGGTGCCAGTTTTACCTCTTTCTACCCCTTCGACAAGAGTAGTTGTTGCAAATTTACCTCCGTTTATTACGGACGATCAAATCAGGAAAGAGCTGAGTCGTTTTGGTAAGTTTGCTAGCGGGTTTCGTGTACTGTCGGCAGGTTTTCAGGCAGCTGCTGTTAAGCACGTTGTTTCGTTCCGGAGGCAAGTGTTTATGTTCCTGAACAACAATGAGCAACAGCTAAATGTGCATTTTAAAGTGAGGCATGGGGAGGGGCTCTATGCAGGGTTTGCCAGCACAGACAGTCTACGGTGTTTTGAGTGTGGGGATTTGGGGCATAAGAGCTTTGCGTGCCCACATAAAGGCCGTAGACAAAGTGAGGGTACAAGCGCCGGTGGGGAAATCGAGGTCAAAGTGCAGGGGAAATGAGATGCAGACAGCAGAGGCTGGGCCTAGTCATACCAGGGATGGTGGGGTAGCTGAGGCTGGGTCTAGTAAGGCAAGAGATGGTGGGGTAGAGGAGGCTGGGTCTAGTCAGACTAGAGATGGTGGTGTAGTGGAGGCTGGGTCTAGTCAGGCTAGAGATGGTGGTGTAGCGGAGGCTGGGTCTAGTCAGGCTAGAGATGGTGGGGTAGTGGAGGCTAAGCCTAGTCAGGCTAGAGATGGTGGGGTAGCGGAGGCTGGGACTAGTCAGACTAGAGATGGTGGTGTAGTGGAGGCTGGGTCTAGTCAGGCTAGAGATGGTGGTGTAGCGGAGGCTGGGTCTAGTCAGGCTAGAGATGGTGGGGTAGTGGAGGCTAAGCCTAGTCAGGCTAGAGATGGTGGGGTAGCTGAGGCTGGGCTTAGCTATGATATGGAGGATGGTGTAAATGATGCTGGGCCTAGTCATGCTATGGAGGGTGGTGTAGAGGATGCTAGGTCTAGTCAGGTTATGCTAGTGGATGAGGAGAGTATAGTGGGGAAGTGTAAGAGACTAGGGGGAGGAGGAGGGTGCCAAGCGGAAAAGGAAAAGGGTGTGGTTAAAGGCACAATGGAAATTTTGCCTGTTGCTGTGGGAGATGCCATGACCAGAGAGGAAGAGCAGGTGGTCAGGGTGGGAGATAGAGATGAGGAGGAAAGTGAGTCTGAGGAAGAGGATGAGGAGATATTTTTTTCAGACTCCTCTTCAATAGGCCCGGAGCTGACAGCCAGTCAAGCAGAGGGGTCTAAGTACACATTGAGAGAACTGACAAGGTTCCTGAATGAGACCAAGGGAAAAAAGTTAATCTTGAGGCTTTTTTCCCTGATTCAAGAAAGTTTGTACGATCAGTACAACATGCTGTGAAAAATGAGGGGCATGGTGTCCTCTCACCCAGGAAACGGTTTAGGTTGAGGAAGTGGGTCACAACAGTGCGTAAGGGTCTACCTTCAGACACTGTTTAGATGTATACTTTCTTTCTGACACTGGGACTTTTGAGCTTTGCTATTGGTCTTTTTTCTCTGCTGGCTTTTCTCCCACTTCTTATGGAGACTCTAGGCTCGCTCAATATAAATGGCGCCAGAGATGCGGGAAAGATGAGTGTGTTGGGTGAATATGTAAAACAAAAAAAAGTACAGGTGTTGTTTCTGCAGGAGACACATAGTGATGTGTTGAATGAAGTCGATTGGGGGCTCTGGTGGAAAGGGGCAAGTGTGTTTGAGCCATGGGACAAATCTTAGTGCAGGAGTGGCAGTCCTTTTTGCACCGGGTCTGTCTGTAAAAATGTGCTCCTCAAAGGAGGTGTGTAGGGGTAGGCTCCTTGTTGTTAAAGCAGAAATTAACAACATGGGTTTTGTCTTTATAAATGTGTATGCGCCTAACACAGGGAGAGAAAGAGGGGTTCTATTTGGGAGTCTTAGACAGGAACTCTCACAGGTAGCGCCTGAGGAGACACTGGTGGTCGGAGGGGACTGGAACTGCACAATGGATTTTACAAAAGACAGAAATGGGGAAGAGCCTCATTCAGTGTCAGTGGGAGTGTTAAGGGACATTATTAATCAGTTCGACTTAGTGGATGTTTGGAGAACTAAACATCCGAACACAAGACAGTACACATGGGTGAAGGTTTTTGGGGCTAGGGTGAGTGCAGCCCGACTTGATCGGTTTTATATGTCTAGGAATCGGAGCAATAGGCTGTTGGGCGCTACCATTCTCCCGGTGGGGTTTTCCGATCATCACATAACCATGGCTCGGCTGTCTATTTCACCAGGGCCCCGGCAGGTCATCCTATTGGAAATTCAATGTAAAGCTCTTACAAGATGCCACTTTTTGCGCGGGTTTCCAGACCTTCTGGGAAAGGTGGAGGCAGCAAATAGAGGAGTATGAGTCTCTGAGCCAATGGTGGGATGTGGGGAAAATCCAAATTCGGCTTTTCTGTCAACAATACACAGCTCTCTCATCCTCAGAGGCTAGGAGAGTATTGGGGGAACTAGAGCGGTGTATTAGTGAGATGGAGGTAGAGATGGTGGGGCAAGGCAATGTAGGCCTCCAGGCTAATTTAGCTGAATTACGCAGGGACCTGGGCAGTTTTTCCAGGTTAAAGCAAAGGGAGCACTTGTAAGAGCTAGATTCTCCATGCTCAAGGAGATGGATGCTCCCAGCTCCTTCTTCTTTGGTTTGGAAAGACAGAGCAGTGAAGCCAAGGGTATGCATTGTCTACGGCTGTCTGATGGGCGGGTGACCTCTGTGGTGGGTGAGATGCGGGAGCGGACTGTGGAGTTTTATACTGAATTGTATAGGGCAGAAGAGTGTGATCCTTTGTGTGCTCAGGTCTTGTTCACAGAACTCCCTAAACTCTCTCTGGCACAGAGGGACGATTTGGACGTTCCTCTGTTGTCCCATGAACTGGCAGAGGCCGTAACCCAGATGTCCCCGGTCGGTGCACCGGGGTCGATGGACTCCCAGTGGAGTTTTATAAAAAATTCTGGGGAATAATTGGACAGGACTTCTTTTTGCGTGTTGCGTGAATGCATCGGGGTAGGAGAGTTGCCGATGAGCTGCCGTCGGGCGGCTCTGACTCTCCTGCCCAAAAGGGGACTTGTGTGAACTTAAGAACTGGAGGCCTGTGGCATTGCTCTGTGCGGACTACAAGATATTTGCCAAGGTCCTCTCTAACAGACTGAAGTCCCACTTGGACTCGATAGTACATAAGGACCAAACATATTGTGTACCGGGACGCTCAATCACGGACAACCTGTTCTTAATTAGGGACATGTTGGACTTGTCGAGAGGTTCTAATGTGAACTTTGGACTGGTCTCTTTAGATCAAGAGAAGGCTTTTGACAGAGTGGACCATGAATATCTGTTTAATGTGATGTCTGTGTTTGGGTTTGGGAGGAGTTTTTTGACCTGTGTGAAGCTGTTGTATGCTGGGGCATCATGTATGGTTAAGGTGGGAGGGGGGCTCAGTAGGCCAGTCTGGGTGAGACGGGGCATTAGACAAGGATGCCCTCTATCTGGGCAGTTATACACATTAGCCATTGAGCCTTTTTAGGCCTGCTACGCGAGGAGACTGCAGGGAGTGTGCTGGACAGGTATGGGTGTGGTGACAGGCATAGCAGTGTCAGCATATGCAGATGA
>NW_025550840.1:12500-32500 GCF_905237065.1 Salmo salar | reverse complement strand
CACAAGCACCTGCTGCTGAGGAACAAGTTATCCATGTTGAGGACAAGGAGTTGCAACTTGTGTTAGAGGGAAATGTTATGCAGCAGAAACATTTTGTTGTAGAAAGCAAGGATAGATCTGAAGAGCCAGTTCCTCAGACTGGTGATGAGGTGCCCAGTACGAGTGCTGGGGTACAGGAGGGGTTCATATGGAGCTAGTCTCCCAGGTAGTGGAGGAGATGCCCACTATGAGTAACGGGGTACAGGAGGGGATTCATGTGGAGCTAGACTCCCAGGTAGTGGAGGAGATGCCCACTACTAGTAATAGGGTACAGGTGGGGCTAGTCTCCCAGGTAGTGGAGGAGATGCCCACTACTAGTAATAGGGTTCAGGTGGGGCTAGTCTCCCAGGTAGTGGAGGAGATGCCCACTACTAGTAATAGGGTTCAGGTGGGGCTAGTCTCTCAGGTAGTGGAGGAGATGCCCACTACGACTAATAGGGTTCAGGTGGGGCTAGTCTCCCAGGTAGTGGAGGAGATGCCCACTACTAGTAATAGGGTTCAGGTGGGGCTAGTCTCCCAGGTAGTGGAGGAGATGCCCACTATTAGTAATGGGGTTCAGGTAGAGCTAGTCTCCCAGGTAGTGGAGGAGATGCCCACTACTAGTAATAGGGTTCAGGTAGAGCTAGTCTCCCAGGTAGTAGAGGAGATGCCCACTACTAGTAATAGGGTTCAGGTGGGGATAGTCTCCCAGGTAGTGGAGGAGATGCCTGTCGTGCGAGTGATGGGCTGCAAGTGGGGAGTGATGAAAGGGATGTGTTAGAAGTGAGTCAGGGGTCTGTGGCCTCAGTTGAGGAGGAGCAGGATATGGATATCTCTATTGGTATGATAGCAGCTGGTGACGACTCAATTTATGATCTAGAGGAGGTAAATAGGTTTTTGGATCAGACTTTTGGGAAATCTGTCAAATTGGCAGAATATTTTGATGTTGATAAGTTTGTGAGGTCAGCTGTGATGTTACAGAAGACGGTGGGGTTAGACCAGTTAAGTGAGAAGAAGCGGTTTCGCTTGAGGAAAAGGTGCTGGGAAACGTGGTCAGGGTAAGAGAAAATTTAAACAATGATGTTGATCATGCTTCATAGGTGTCTTCTTTTTTCTCTTTGGTTTCTCTGTGGTTTCTTCTGCTTTTCCTTTCTCTTTTCTATATGGAGGTACTAAGGGTAGGTTCTCTCAATATTAATGGTGGAAGGGACAGGAATAAGAGGGCTTGGGTATTAGAAATAATAAAACAGAAAAGGCTTAATGTAGTTTTTCTACAGGAGACACATAGTGATGAGGAAAATAAGGTTGACTGGGGTATGTGGTGGGAGGGGCAGCATATACTCAGTCATGGTACTAATTTCAGTGCTGGGGTGGCAATCTTGTTTTCTTCAGGCTTAGGGGTGACTGTGGTATCTACAACAGAGATTGTCAAGGGACGGGTTTTATTGGTCAAGGCGGAGGTTATGGGGTTTTTGTTTGTTTTTTTGAATGTTTATGCTCCTAATGAGGGTACAGAGCGTATTGCTGTATTTGATCAAATAAAGGAAACTTTAAGACAGTGTGACCAAGAGGGTTGTATGGTTTTAGGGGGGGACTGGAACTGTACAGTGGCTTTACTGTTGATCGCACCGCTGAAGAACCTCACCTGCGGTCAGCCACTTGCCTGTCTGGTCTACTAACTGAGTTTGAGCTTTCTGATGTGTGGAGAGTCAGGAATGCAAAAGTTAGGCAGTACACATGGCTAAAAATCAATGAAGGTCGTGTCAGTGCTGCAAGGTTAGACAGGTTGTATATATCTGATCACTACTGTAGTAGGGTTGGAAGATGTGACATTACTCCTGTGGGTTTCTCTGATCACCATTTTGTTACTGTTGATATTCATTTGTCCTGTCCACGAAGGTCATCACCTTACTGGTATTTTAATGTTAAATTGTTACATGATGTCATGTTTTGTGAAAGGTTTTTGTTGTTTTGGGAAAAATGGAGGGTTACAAAAGGAAATTTTGAGTCCTTGAGACAATGGTGGGAGGTTGGGAAGGCCCAAATACGATTATTTTGTCAACAGTATACTGCTCTGTCTCGAATTGAAGTCAAAGAGACTATCAAGGCCCTTGAACAGGACATCAAATTTATTGAATTGAAGTTGCTCACTCAGAATGACCCTGGATTAGTCATGAATTTACAGGACAAGAGACATGAACTGAGATTGTTTCTGCATGAAAGAGTGAAGGGTGCCTTGATTAGGTCTCGTTTCGCTTCCCTCAAGGATATGGATGCTCCTAGCGCTTTCTTTTTTAACCTAGGACAGTCGACACTGCAACGTAAACAGATGGTCTGCCTTCGTCTCCCTGATGGGAAGGTGACCACGGATGACAGTGAAATGCGTCAACATGCAGTGGATTTCTACTCTGCCCTCTATAAGGCGGAGGATTGTGACTCTCTGTGTACTGAACAGTTGCTACCGGTCTTCCTCAATTGGGACCTGAGCAGAGAGTCGCATTGGACTCCTGACATTACACTGCAAGAGCTGTCCACAGCAGTTATGCAGCTCTCAACAGGCCGAGCCCCTGGCATTGATGGTTTACCATCTGAGTTTTATAAGCACTTTTGGGGGTCTATTGGGAGGATTTTTGTGAAGTGGTGTGTGAATCTTTTAATGAGGGTTCTCTTCCTGTATCCTGTCAACGTGCGGTGCTTTCATTATTGCCAAAAAGGGGATTTGGCTCTCATAAAAAATTGGAGACCTGTTGCGTTGCTGTGCGCAGAATATAAAATTGTTTCTAAATGTCTCTCAAACAGGTTGAAAGAGTATTTGGGATTGTTGGTCCACAAGGACCAGTCTTACTGTGTACCTGATCGCTCTATTGTTGACAATTTGTTTCTGATAAGAGATGTTTTAGACATTTGTAAACTGTCTGATGTAAATGTGGGTTTACTTTCGTTGGATCAGGAGAAGGCTTTTGATCGTGTGGACCACCAGTACTTGTTTAAAACAATGAAAGCCTTTGGGTTTGGGGATGTTTTTTGTCGTGGATGAATTTACTGTATGCTGGGGCCTCGTGTATGGTGAAGGTGGGGGTGGTTTGAGCTGCCCAATCCCTGTCCAAAGGGGCATCAGGCAGGGATGCCCAATTTCAGGGCAGTTATACAGTCTGGCGATTGAACCAATGCTTTGTTTTTTAAGAGCGAGGCTTACTGGTTTCTCTGTGCCAGGTGTAATGAAGGGTCCCACGATAGCACTGTCTGCGTATGCAGATGACGTGACAGTTTTTATTACAGGGGCTGAGGATGTTAAAGTTCTCTCAAATGCTCTAAAGGTGTATGAGGGGGCCTCCTCAGCTAGAGTCAATTGGGGAAAGAGTGAAGCGCTGTGGGCAGGTCAGCTTCAGATAGGGTCCACTCCACGGTTACCAGGGGGGCTTCAGTGGGGCAGAGATGGGATGAAGACTTTGGGGTTTTTCTAGGCTCTGATGTCTTTCAGAAAAGAACTGGGAGGGTGTAGTGGAGAAAGTGTGTGCCAGACTGTCAAGATGGAAATGGGTGCTGCCTCAGCTGTCTTATAGGGGAAGGGTACTGGTAGCTAATAATCTTGCTGCCTCTACCCTGTGGCACAGACTAATGATTTTACAGCCACCAAAGGGTCTGATTCAAGAGCTTCAGAGGACCCTTGTCAATTTCTTCTGGTCTGGACAACACTGGATTAAAGCTGCAGCCCTGTACCTGCCACTACACGAGGGTGGGCAAGGTTTGGTGGATATTTCCTCTAGGATCATGGCTTTCCGGCTTCATGCAGCCCAGAGGCTGTTGTACAGAGACGGTTCTAGCTGGGTCGACACAGCCTATATATTGATGAGGAGAGTTGGCTGTTTGGGCTTAGATAAGCACCTTTTCCTCTTAAAACTGGAGGGGGTGATTTGCCTGGCCTGACTCCATTTTATGAGTCTGTTATGCAGGCTTGGAGAGTTTTTGTGAAGTCTCGTAAGGCCAGCATGCCACCAGGGATGTGGCTTTTTGAAGAGCCTCTTTTTCACAACACTGCCATCCAGTCCCGTGTTCTGGGTTCAGCTAGCCTACGTTCATGCCTGTTAGGCGTGGGGTGTACTAAACTGGGTCATCTGATGCGGAACAGGAATAGATCGTTGGAGGAGCTGGGAGAAAGAGCGGGGATCAGATCATCTCGCCTACTGAGGAAGGTCGTCGCTGAAGTCTGTGACTCCCTGCCAATGCTTCATCTGCAGTATGTGACTGACATTTCCAATTGTGATCGGTGGAAGGAGGGTCTGGATTATGTGTTCCCTGCACTGATTGTTAGTGCTGCAGCGGGGGCATTCGTGGAGGACGTGGGGATGCTGCTTTCCTTCGATACCCCGGAGCTGGGGGAGTTCAAGGAGGTGGGAAAGAAGGCCATGTACAGAGTATGTGTAAAGGTGTCCCATGCATCTTCCCTGGAAGGGGTCAAATCGACGAGGTGGGCGGATGTGCTTGGTCCAGGTGCCTCTCCAAAAGGCTGTTGGCGATCACTGTACAAACTGCCTATTGATAAGAGGACAGATGACCTCCAATGGAGGATAATACATGGAGCTATAGCCACTAACATGCATCTGGTACACCTGGACCCTACTGTTGGGGAGGGGTGTCCATTTTGTGCTGAGTCTGAAACTCTGGCACATCTGTTTTTACAGTGTCCCAGGTTGGTCGGGATGATTGACCTGATCACAAATTGGTTCTCAACGTTGGGAGAGGTTTTTCTTCTCAACTGTATATATTTGGGCCAAAGTACAGGTTCAGTCGAAAGGGTGTAGTTGTGCTGCTTAATTTTGTGTTAGGGGCAGCAAAATTAGCGATATGGAAGACCCGAAGAACAATATTCGGGGACAGGGGTCTGTTGATGTGGTGGGAATGCTGGAGGGAATGTTGGCAGCGAGACTGAGGGTTGAGTTTGCATATTATAAACTGGTCAACAATATTGATCTGTTTATGAGTATATGGGGTATTCAGAGGCTGTTGTGTATAGTTACTGTGGAGGAGGAATTGGAGTTGTGTTTTTAATTGATGTGTAACTGTGTTTTTTTTGTATGAGTATTTATTGTATGGTGGGCTCCCAGACCCAATAAAGATTATTTAAAACTCTCTCTCTCTCTCTCTCTCTCTCTCTCTCTTCTGATACTCATAATGCCCAGTCTCTCTCTCTCTCTCTCTCTCTCTGATACTCATAATGCCCAGTCTCTCTCTCTCTCTCTCTCTCTCTCTCTCTCTCTCTGATACTCATAATGCCCAGTCTCTCTCTCTCTGATACTCATAATGCCCAGTCTCTCTCTCTCTCTCTCTCTCTCTCTCTCTCTCTCTGATACTCATAATGCCCAGTCTCTCTCTCTCTGATACTCATAATGCCCAGTCTCTCTCTCTCTCTCTCTCTCTCTCTCTCTCTCTCTCTCTCTCGATACTCATAATGCCCAGTCTCTCTCTCTCTCTCTCTCTCTCTGATACTAATAATGCCCAGTCTCTCTCTCTCTCTCTCTGATACTCATAATGCACAGTCTCTCTCTCTCTCTCTGATATTCATAATGCCCGGTCTCTCTCACTCTCAGATACTCATAATGCCCAGTCTCTCTCTCTCTCTCTCTCTCTCTCTCTCTTTCTGATACTCATAATGCCCAGTCTCTCTCTCTCTCTCTCTCTCTCTCTCTCTGACACTCATAATGCCCAGTCTTTCTCTCTCTCTCTCTCTCTCTCTCTCTCTCTCTCTCTCTCTGATACTTATAATGCCCAGTCTCTCTCTCTCTCTCTCTCTCTCTCTGATACTAATAATGCCCAGTCTCTCTCTCTCTCTCTCTGATACTCATAATGCCCAGTCTCTCTCTCTCTCTCTGATATTCATAATGCCCGGTCTCTCTCACTCTCAGATACTCATAATGCCCAGTCTCTCTCTCTCTCTCTCTCTCTCTCTCTGATACTCATAATGCCCAGTCTCTCTTTCTCTCTCTCTCTCTCTCTCTCTGGCACTCATAATGCCCAGTCTTTCTCTCTCTCTCTCTCTCTCTCTCTCTCTCTCTCTCTCTGATACTCATAATGCTCAGTCTCTCTCTCTCTCTCTCTCTGATACTCATAATGCCCAGTCTCTCTCTCTCTCTCTCTCTCTCTCTGATACTCATAATGCCCAGTCTCTCTCTCTCTCTCTCTCTCGATACTCATAATGCCGTCTCTCTCTCTCTCTCTCTCTCTCTCTCTCTCTCTCTCGTCTCTCTCTCTCTCTCTCTCTCTCTCTCTCTCTCTCTCTCTCTCTCTATACTCATAATGCCCAGTCTCTCTCTCTCTGATACTCATAATGCCCAGTCTCTCTCTCTTTCTCTCTCTCTCTCTGATAATCATAATGCCCAGTCCCTCGCTCTCTCTCTCTGATACTCATAATGCCCAGTCTCTCTCTCTCTCTCTCATATTCATAATTCCCAGTCTCTCTCACTCTCTGATACTCATAATGCCCAGTCTCTCTCTCTCTCTCTCTCTCTCTCTCTCTGATACTCATAATGCCCAGTCTCTCTCTCTCTCTCTCTCTCTCTCTCTCTCTCTCTCTCTCTCTCTCTCTCTCTCTCTCTCTCATACTCATGTGCCCAGTCTCTCTCTCTCTGATACTCATAATGCCCAGTCTCTCTCTCTTTCTCTCTCTCTCTGATACTCATAATGCCCAGTCTCTCTCTCTCTCTCTCTGATACTCATAATGCCCAGTCTCTCTCTCTCTCTCTCTGATATTCATAATGCCGGTCTCTCTCACTCTCTGATACTCATAATGCCCAGTCTCTCTCTCTCTCTCTCTCTCTCTCTCTCTCTCTCTCTCTCTCTCTCTCTCTCTCTGATACTCATAATGCCCAGTCTCTCTCTCTCTGATACTCGTAATGCCCTGTCTCTCTGACTTTCTCTCTCTCTCTCTGATACTCATAATGCCCAGTCTCTCTCTCTCTCTCTCTCTCTGATACTCATAATGCCCAGTCGCTCTCTCTCTCTCTGATATTCATAATGCCCGGTCTCTCTCACTCTCTGATACTCATAATGCCCAGTCTCTCTCTCTCTCTCTCTCTCTCTCTCTCTCTCTCTCTCTCTCTCTCTCTCTCTCTCTCTCTCTGATACTCATAATGCCCAGTCTCTCTCTCTCTGATACTCATAATGCCCAGTCTCTCTCTCTCTCTCTCTCTCTCTCTCTCTCTCTCTCTCTCTCGATACTCATAATGCCCAGTCTCTCTCTCTCTGATACTCATAATGCCCAGTCTCTCTCTCTCTCTCTCTCTCTCTTGATACTCATAATGCCCAGTCTCTCTCTCTCTCTCTCTGTCTCTGATACTCATAATGCCCAGTCTCTCTCTCTCTCTCTCTGATACTCATAATGCCCAGTCTCTCTCTCTCTGATACTCACTAATGCCCAGTCTCTCTCTCTCTCTCTCTCTCTCTCTCTCTCTTTCTGATACTCATAATGCCCAGTCTCTCTCTCTCTCTCTCTCTCTCTCTCTCTGACCTCATAATGCCCAGTCTTTCTCTCTCTCTCTCTCTCTCTCTCTCTCTCTCTCTCTCTCTGATACTTATAATGCCCAGTCTCTCTCTCTCTCTCTCTCTCTCTCTGATACTAATAATGCCCAGTCTCTCTCTCTCTCTCTCTGATACTCATAATGCCCAGTCTCTCTCTCTCTCTCTCTGATATTCATAATGCCCGGTCTCTCTCACTCTCAGATACTCATAATGCCCAGTCTCTCTCTCTCTCTCTCTCTCTCTCTCTCTGATACTCATAATGCCCAGTCTCTCTTTCTCTCTCTCTCTCTCTCTCTCTGACACTCATAATGCCCAGTCTTTCTCTCTCTCTCTCTCTCTCTCTCTCTCTCTCTCTCTCTCTCTCTGATACTCATAATGCTCAGTCTCTCTCTCTCTCTCTCTCTGATACTCATAATGCCCAGTCTCTCTCTCTCTCTCTCTCTCTCTCTGATACTCATAATGCCCAGTCTCTCTCTCTCTCTCTCTCTGATACTCATAATGCCGTCTCTCTCTCTCTCTCTCTCTCTCTCTCTCTCTCTCTCTCGTCTCTCTCTCTCTCTCTCTCTCTCTCTCTCTCTCTCTCTCTCTCTCATACTCATAATGCCCAGTCTCTCTCTCTCTGATACTCATAATGCCCAGTCTCTCTCTCTTTCTCTCTCTCTCTCTGATAATCATAATGCCCAGTCCCTCGCTCTCTCTCTCTGATACTCATAATGCCCAGTCTCTCTCTCTCTCTCCTCATATTCATAATTCCCAGTCTCTCTCACTCTCTGATACTCATAATGCCCAGTCTCTCTCTCTCTCTCTCTCTCTCTCTCTCTGATACTCATAATGCCCAGTCTCTCTCTCTCTCTCTCTCTCTCTCTCTCTCTCTCTCTCTCTCTCTCTCTCTCTCATACTCATAATGCCCAGTCTCTCTCTCTCTGATACTCATAATGCCCAGTCTCTCTCTCTTTCTCTCTCTCTCTCTGATACTCATAATGCCCAGTCTCTCTCTCTCTCTCTCTGATACTCATAATGCCCAGTCTCTCTCTCTCTCTCTCTGATATTCATAATGCCCGGTCTCTCTCACTCTCTGATACTCATAATGCCCAGTCTCTCTCTCTCTCTCTCTCTCTCTCTCTCTCTCTCTCTCTCTCTCTCTCTCTCTCTGATACTCATAATGCCCAGTCTCTCTCTCTCTCTGATACTCGTAATGCCCTGTCTCTCTGACTTTCTCTCTCTCTCTCTGATACTCATAATGCCCAGTCTCTCTCTCTCTCTCTCTTGATACTCATAATGCCCAGTCGCTCTCTCTCTCTCTGATATTCATAATGCCGGTCTCTCTCACTCTCTGATACTCATAATGCCCAGTCTCTCTCTCTCTCTCTCTCTCTCTCTCTCTCTCTCTCTCTCTCTCTCTCTCTCTCTCTCTCTCTCTCTCTCTGATACTCATAATGCCCAGTCTCTCTCTCTCTGATACTCATAATGCCCAGTCTCTCTCTCTCTCTCTCTCTCTCTCTCTCTCTCTCTCTCTGATACTCATAATGCCCAGTCTCTCTCTCTCTGATACTCATAATGCCCAGTCTCTCTCTCTCTCTCTCTCTCTCTCTGATACTCATAATGCCCCAGTCTCTCTCTCTCTCTCTCTGTCTCTGATACTCATAATGCCCAGTCTCTCTCTCTCTCTCTCTGATACTCATGGTGCCCAGTCTCTCTCTCTCTGATACTCATAATGCCCAGTCTCTCTCTCTCTCTCTCTCTCTCTCTCTCTCTCGATACTCATAATGCCCAGTCTCTCTCTCTCTCTGATACTCATAATGCCCAGTCTCTCTCTCTCTCTCTCTCTCTCTGATACTCATAATGCCCAGTCTCTCTCTCTCTATCTCTCTCTGATACTCATAATGCCCAGTCTCTCTCTCTCTCTGATACTCATAATGCCCAGTCTCTCTCTCTCTCTCTCTGATACTCATAATGCCCAGTCTCTCTCTCCTCTCTCTCTCTCTCTCTGATACTCCTTATGCCCAGTCTCTCTCTCTCTCTCTCTCTCTGATACTCATAATGCCCAGTCTCTCTCTCTCTCTCTCCATACTCATAATGCCCAGTCTCTCTCTCTCTCTCTCTCTCTCTCTGATACTCATAATGCCCAGTCTCTCTCTCTCTCTGATACTCATAATGCCCAGTCTCTCTCTCTCTCTCTCTTGATACTCATAATGCCCAGTCTCTCTCTCTCTCTCTGATACTCCTGATGCCCAGTGTCTCTCTCTCTCTCTCTCTCTGATACTCATAATGCCCAGTCTCTCTCTCTCTCTCTCTCTGATATTCATAATGCCGGTCTCTCTCTCTCTCTCTGATACTCATAATATCCAGTCTCTCTCTCTCTCTCTCGATACTCATAATGCCCAGTCTCTCTCTCTCTCTCTCTGATACTCATAATGCCCAGTCTCTCTCTCTCACTCTCTCTCTCTCTCTCTGATACTCATAATGCCCAGTCTCTCTCTCTCTCTCTCTCTCTCGATACTCATAATGCCCAGTCTCTCTCTCTCTCTCTGATATTCATAATTCCCGTCTCTCTCTTTCTCTCTGATACTCATAATGCCCAGTCTCTCTCTCTCTCTCTCTGATACTCATAGTGCCCAGTCTCTCTCTCTCTATCTCTCTCTGATACTCATAATGCCCAGTCTCTCTCTCTCTCTCTCATCTCATTATGCCCAGTCTCTCTCTCTCTCTCTCTCTCTCTCGATACTCATATGCCCAGTCTCTCTCTCTCTCTCTCTCTCTCTCTCTCTCTCTCTCTCTCTCTCTCTCTCTCTCTCTGATACTCATAATGCCCAGTCTCTCTCTCTCTCTGATACTCATAATGCCCAGTCTCTCTCTCTACTTCTCTCTCTCTCTGATACTCATAATGCCCAGTCTCTCTCTCTCTCTCTCTCTCTCTGATACTCATAATGCCCAGTCTCTCTCTCTCTCTCTCTCTCTGATACTCATAATGCCCAGTCTCTCTCTCTCTCTCTATACTCATAATGCCCAGTCTCTCTCTCTCTCTCTCTCTCTCTCTGATACTCATAATGCCCAGTCTCTCTCTCTCTCTGATACTCATAATGCCCAGTGTCTCTCTCTCTCTCTCTCTCTCTCTGATACTCATATGCCCAGTCTCTCTCTCTGATACTCATAATGCCCAGTCTCTCTCTCTCTCTGATACTCATAATGCCCAGTCTCTCTCTCTCTCTCTGATACTCATAATCCCAGTCTCTCTCTCTCTCTCTCTCTCTCTCTCTCTCTCTCTCTCTCTCTGATACTCATAATGCCCAGTCTCTCTCTCTCTCTGATACTCATAATGCCCAGTCTCTCTCTCTCACTCTCTCTCTCTCTCTGATACTCATAATGCCCAGTCTCTCTCTCTCTTTCTCTCTCTGATACTCATAATGCCCAGTCTCTCTCTCTCTCTCTCTCTGATATTCATAATGCCCGGTCTCTCTCTCTCTCTCTGATACTCATAATGCCCAGTCTCTCTCTCTCTCTCTGATACTCATAATGCCCAGTCTCTCTCTCTCTCTCTCTGATACTCCTAATGCCCAGTCTCTCTCTCACTCTCTCTCTCTCTCTCTGATACTCATAATGCCCAGTCTCTCTCTCTCTCTCTCTCTCTGATACTCATAATGCCCAGTCTCTCTCTCTCTCTTTCTGATATTCATAATGCCCGGTCTCTCTCTTTCTCTCTGATACTCATAATGCCCAGTCTCTCTCTCTCTCTCTCTCTCTCTCTCTCTCTCTCGATACTCCTATTGCCCAGTCTCTCTCTCTCTCTCTGATACTCATAGTGCCCAGTCTCTCTCTCTCTCTCTCTCTCTCTCTCTCTCTCCGTCTCTGTCTCTCTCTCTCTCTCTGATACTCATGTGCCCTGTCTCTCTCTCTCTCTCTCTCTCTCTTCTGATACTCATATGCCCTGTCTCTCTCTCTCTCTCTCTCTCTCTCTCTCTCTCTCTCTCTCTCTCTCTCTCTCTCTCTGATACTCATATGCCCAGTCTCTCTCTCTGATACTCATAATGCCCAGTCTCTCTCTCTCTCTCTGATACTCATAATGCCCAGTCTCTCTCTCTCTCTCTGATACTCATAATGCCCAGTCTCTCTCTCTCTCTCTGATACTCATAATGCCCAGTCTCTCTCTCTCTCTCTCTGATACTCATAATGCCCAGTCTCTCTCTCTCTCTCTCTGATACTCATAATGCCCAGTCTCTCTCTCTCTCTCTCTCTCTCTCTCTCTGATACTCATAATGCCCAGTCTCTCTCTCTCTCTCTGATACTCATGGTGCCCAGTCTCTCTCTTTCTCTCTGATACTCTTCCAGTCTCTCTCTCTCTCTCTCTCTCTCTGATACTCATAATGCCCAGTCTCTCTCTCTCTCTGATACTCATAATGCCCTGTCTCTCTCTCTCTCTCTCTCTGATACTCCTAGTGCCCGTCTCTCTCTCTCTCTGATACTCATAATGCCCAGTCTCTCTCTCTCTCCTCTCTCTCTCTCTGATACTCATAATGCCCAGTCTCTCTCTCTCTTTCTCTCTCTGATACTCATAATGCCCAGTCTCTCTCTCACTCTCTCTCTCTCTCTCTGATGCTCATAATGCCCAGTCTCTCTCTCTCTCTCTCTCTGATACTCATAGTGCCCAGTCTCTCTCTCTCTCTTTCTGATATTCATAATGCCCGGTCTCTCTCTTTCTCTCTGATACTCATATGCCCAGTCTCTCTCTCTCTCTCTCTCTCTCTCTCTTTCGATACTCATAATGCCCATTCTCTCTCTCTCTCTCGATACTCATAATGCCCAGTCTCTCTCTCTCTCTCTCTCTCTCTCTCTTCTCGTCTCTGTCTCTCTCTCTCTCTCTGATACTCATAATGCCCTGTCTCTCTCTCTCTCTCTCTCTTTTCTGATACTCATAATGCCCTGTCTCTCTCTCTCTCTCTCTCTCTCTCTCTCTCTCTCTCTCTCTCTCTCTCTCTCTCTGATACTCATAATGCCCAGTCTCTCTCTCTGATACTCACTAATGCCCAGTCTCTCTCTCTCTCTCTGATACTCATAGTGCCCAGTCTCTCTCTCTCTCTGATACTCATAATGCCCAGTCTCTCTCTCTCTCTCTGATACTCATAATGCCCAGTCTCTCTCTCTCTCTCTCTGATACTCATAATGCCCAGTCTCTCTCTCTCTCTCTCTGATACTCATAATGCCCAGTCTCTCTCTCTCTCTCTCTCTCTCTCTCTCTGATACTCATAATGCCCAGTCTCTCTCTCTCTCTCTGATACTCATAATGCCCAGTCTCTCTCTTTCTCTCTGATACTCATAATGCCCAGTCTCTCTCTCTCTCTCTCTCTCTCTCTCTGATACTCCTATCCCATCTCTCTCTCTCTGATACTCATAATGCCCTGTCTCTCTCTCTCTCTCTCTCTGGTACTCCTTATGCCCAGTCTCTCTCTCTCTCTCTGATACTCATAATGCCCATCTCTCTCTCTCTCTCTCTCTCTCTCTCTGATACTCATAATGCCCAGTCTCTCTCTCTCTTCTCTCTCTGATCTCCTTGCCCAGTCTCTCTCTCTCTCTCTCTCTGATATTCATAATGCCCGGTCTCTCTCTCTCTCTCTGATACTCATAATGCCCAGTCTCTCTCTCTCTCTCTCTGATACTCATATGCCCGTCTCTCTCTCTCTCTCTGATACTCATAATGCCCAGTCTCTCTCTCTCTCTTGATACTCATAATGCCCATCTCTCTCTCTCTCTCTGATACTCATGTGCCCAGTCTCTCTCTCTCTCTCTGATACTCATAATGCCCAGTCTCTCTCTCTCTCTCTCTGATACTCATAATGCCAGTCTCTCTCTCTCTCTCTCTGATACTCATAATGCCCAGTCTCTCTCTCTCTCTCTCTCTCTCTCTCTCTGATACTCATAATGCCCAGTCTCTCTCTCTCTCTCTGATACTCATAATGCCCAGTCTCTCTCTTTCTCTCTGATACTCATAATGCCCAGTCTCTCTCTCTCTCTCTCTCTCTCTCTCTGATACTCATAATGCCCAGTCTCTCTCTCTCTGATACTCATAATGCCCTGTCTCTCTCTCTCTCTCTCTCTGATACTCATAATGCCCAGTCTCTCTCTCTCTCTGATACTCATATGCCCAGTCTCTCTCTCTCTCTCTCTCTCTCTCTGATACTCATAATGCCCAGTCTCTCTCTCTCTTTCTCTCTCTGATACTCATAATGCCCAGTCTCTCTCTCTCTCTCTCTCTGATATTCATATGCCCGGTCTCTCTCTCTCTCTCTGATACTCATAATGCCCAGTCTCTCTCTCTCTCTCTCTGATACTCATAATGCCCAGTCTCTCTCTCTCTCTCTCTGATACTCATAATGCCCAGTCTCTCTCTCACTCTCTCTCTCTCTCTCGATACTCATAATGCCCAGTCTCTCTCTCTCTCTCTTTGATACTCATAATGCCCAGTCTCTCTCTCTCTCTTTCTGATATTCATAATGCCCGGTCTCTCTCTTTCTCTCTGATACTCATAATGCCCAGTCTCTCTCTCTCTCTCTCTCTCTCTCTCTCTCTCTCGATACTCATAATGCCCAGTCTCTCTCTCTCTCTCTGATACTCATAATGCCCAGTCTCTCTCTCTCTCTCTCTCTCTCTCTCTCTGTCTCTGTCTCTCTCTCTCTCTCTGATACTCATAATGCCCTGTCTCTCTCTCTCTCTCTCTCTCTCTCTCTGATACTCATAATGCCCTGTCTCTCTCTCTCTCTCTCTCTCTCTCTCTCTCTCTCTGATACTCATAATGCCCAGTCTCTCTCTCTGATACTCATAATGCCCACTCTCTCTCTCTCTGATACTCATAATGCCCAGTCTCTCTCTCTCTCTTGATACTCATAATGCCCAGTCTCTCTCTCTCTCTCTGATACTCATAATGCCCAGTCTCTCTCTCTCTCTCTCTCTGATACTCCTAATGCCCAGTCTCTCTCTCTCTCTCTCTATACTCATAATGCCCAGTCTCTCTCTCTCACTCTCTCTCTCTCTCTCTGATACTCATAATGCCCAGTCTCTCTCTCTCTCTCTGATACTCACTGTGCCCAGTCTCTCTCTTTCTCTCTGATACTCATAATGCCATCTCTCTCTCTCTCTCTCTCTCTCTCTGATACTCATAATGCCCAGTCTCTCTCTCTCGATACTCATAGTGCCCTGTCTCTCTCTCTCTCTCTTCTGATACTCATAATGCCCAGTCTCTCTCTCTCTCTCTGATACTCATAATGCCCAGTGTCTCTCTCTCTCTCTCTCTCTCTGATACTCATAATGCCCAGTCTCTCTCTCTCTCTCTCTCTGATATTCATAATGCCCGGTCTCTCTCTCTCTCTCTGATACTCATAATGCCCTATCTCTCTCTCTCTCTCTGATACTCATAATGCCCAGTCTCTCTCTCTCTCTCTCTGATACTCATAATGCCCAGTCTCTCTCTCTCACTCTCTCTCTCTCTCTCTGATACTCATAATGCCCAGTCTCTCTCTCTCTCTCTCTCTCTGATACTCATAATGCCCAGTCTCTCTCTCTCTCTCTGATATTCATAATGCCCGGTCTCTCTCTTTCTCTCTGATACTCATAATGCCCAGTCTCTCTCTCTCTCTCTCTCTCTCTGATACTCATAATGCCCAGTCTCTCTCTCTCTATCTCTCTCTGATACTCATAATGCCCAGTCTCTCTCTCTCTCTCTCATACTCATAATGCCCAGTCTCTCTCTCTCTCTCTCTCTCTCTCTGATACTCATAATGCCCAGTCTCTCTCTCTCTCTCTGATACTCATAATGCCCAGTGTCTCTCTCTCTCTCTCTCTCTCTCTCTCTGATACTCATAATGCCCAGTCTCTCTCTCTCTCTGATACTCACAATGCCCAGTCTCTCTCTCTCTCTCTCTCTCTCTCTCTCTCTGTCTCTCTATGTCTCTCTCTCTCTCTCTGATACTCATAATGCCCTGTCTCTCTCTCTCTCTCTCTCTCTCTCTCTCTCTCTCTGATACTCATAATGCCCAGTCTCTCTCTCTGATACTCATAATGCCCAGTCTCTCTCTCTCTCTCTGATACTCATAATGCCCAGTCTCTCTCTCTCTCTCTGATACTCATAATGCCCAGTCTCTCTCTCTCTCTCTCTCTCTCTCTCTCTCTCTCTCTCTCTCTCTCTCTCTCTCTCTCTCTCTCTCGATACTCATAATGCCCAGTCTCTCTCTCTCTCTGATACTCATAATGCCCTCTCTCTCTCTCTCTCTCTCTCTCTGATACTCATAATGCCCATCTCTCTCTCCTCTCTCGATATTCATATGCCCGGTCTCTCTCTTTCTCTCTGATACTCATAATGCCCAGTCTCTCTCTCTCTCTCTCTCTCTGATACTCATAATGCCCAGTCTCTCTCTCTCTCTCTCTCTGATACTCATAATGCCCAGTCTCTCTCTCTCTCTCTCATACTCATAATGCCCAGTCTCTCTCTCTCTCTCTCTCTCTCTCTGATACTCATAATGCCCAGTCTCTCTCTCTCTCTCTGATACTCATAATGCCCAGTGTCTCTCTCTCTCTCTCTCTCTCTCTCTGATACTCATAATGCCCAGTCTCTCTCTCTCTCTGATACTCACAATGCCCAGTCTCTCTCTCTCTCTCTCTCTCTCTCTCTCTCTCTTCTGATACTCATATGCCCAGTCTCTCTCTCGATACTCATAATGCCCAGTCTCTCTCTCTCTCTCTGATACTCATAATGCCCAGTCTCTCTCTCTCTCTCTCTGATACTCATAATGCCCAGTCTCTCTCTCTCTCTCTCTCTCTCTCTCTCTCTCTCTCTCTCTCTCTCTCTCTCTGATACTCACTGATGCCCAGTCTCTCTCTCTCTCTGATACTCATAATGCCCAGTCTCTCTCTCTCACTCTCTCTCTCTCTCTCTCTCTCTGATACTCATATGCCCAGTCTCTCTCTCTCTTTCTCTCTCTGATACTCATAATGCCCAGTCTCTCTCTCTCTCTCTCTGATACTCATAATGCCCAGTCTCTCTCTCTCTCTCTCTTATACTCCTAATGCCCAGTCTCTCTCTCATCTCTCTCTCTCTCTCTGATACTCATAATGCCCAGTCTCTCTCTCTCTCTCTCTCTCTGATACTCATAATGCCCAGTCTCTCTCTCTCTCTTTCTGATATTCATAATGCCCGGTCTCTCTCTTTCTCTCTGATACTCATAATGCCCAGTCTCTCTCTCTCTCTCTCTCTCTCTCTCTCTCTTGATACTCATATGCCCGTCTCTCTCTCTCTCTCGATACTCCTAATGCCCAGTCTCTCTCTCTCTCTCTCTCTGATACTCATAATGCCCAGTCTCTCTCTCTCTCTTGATACTCATAATGCCCAGTGTCTCTCTCTCTCTCTCTCTCTCTCTGTACTCATAATGCCCAGTCTCTCTCTCTCTCTCTTGATCTTCATAATGCCGGTCTCTCTCTCTCTCTCTGATACTCTTATCGTCTCTCTCTCTCTCTCTCTGATACTCATAATGCCCAGTCTCTCTCTCTCTCTCTCTGATACTCATAATGCCCAGTCTCTCTCTCTCCTCTCTCTCTCTCTCTCTGATACTCATATGCCCAGTCTCTCTCTCTCTCTCTCTCTCTCTGATACTCATAATGCCCAGTCTCTCTCTCTCTCTCTGATATTCATAATTCCCGGTCTCTCTCTTTTCTCTCTGATACTCCTATGCCCAGTCTCTCTCTCTCTCTCTCTCCCCTCTGATACTCATAATGCCCAGTCTCTCTCTCTCTATCTCTCTCTGATACTCATAGTGCCCAGTCTCTCTCTCTCTCCTATACTCATAATGCCCAGTCTCTCTCTCTCTCTCTCTCTCTCTGATCTCATAATGCCCTGTCTCTCTCTCTCTCTCTCTCTCTCTCTCTCTCTCTCTCTCTCTCTCTCTCTGATACTCATAGTGCCCAGTCTCTCTCTCTCTTGATACTCATATGCCCAGTCTCTCTCTCTCTCTCTCTCTCTCTCTCTCTCTGATACTCATAATGCCCAGTCTCTCTCTCTCTTTCTCTCTCTGATACTCATAATGCCCAGTCTCTCTCTCTCTCTCTTATACTCATAATGCCCAGTCTCTCTCTCTCTCTCTCTGATACTCATAATGCCCAGTCTCTCTCTCTCTCTCTCTCTCTCTCTGATACTCATAATGCCCAGTCTCTCTCTCTCTCTCTCTCTCTGATACTCATAATGCTCAGTCTCTCTCTCTCTCTCTCATACTCCTAATGCCCAGTCTCTCTCTCTCTCTCTCTCTCTCGATACTCATAATGCCCAGTCTCTCTCTCTCTCTCTGGTACTCCTGTGCCCAGTGTCTCTCTCTCTCTCTCTCTCTCTCTCTGATCTCATAATGCCCAGTCTCTCTCTCTCTCTCTGATACTCACAATGCCCAGTCTCTCTCTCTCTCTCTCTCTCTCTCTCTCTCTCTCTCTCTGCTCTCTCTGTCTCTCTCTCTCTCTCTGATACTCATAATGCCCTGTCTCTCTCTCTCTCTCTCTCTCTCTCTCTCTCTCTCTGATACTCATAATGCCCAGTCTCTCTCTCTGATACTCATAATGCCCAGTCTCTCTCTCTCTCTCTGATACTCATTCTCTCTCTCTCTCTCTCTATACTCCTATGCCCAGTCTCTCTCTCTCTCTCTCTCTCTCTCTCTCTCTCTCTCTCTCTCTCTCTCTCTCTCTCTCTGATACTCATGTGCCCAGTCTCTCTCTCTCTCTGATACTCATAATGCCCAGTCTCTCTCTCTCCTCTCTCTCTCTCTCTCTCTGATACTCATAATGCCCAGTCTCTCTCTCTCTCTCTCTGATACTCATAATGCCCAGTCTCTCTCTCTCTCTCTCTCTTGATACTCCTATGCCCAGTCTCTCTCTCTCTCTCTCGATACTCATAATGCCCAGTCTCTCTCTCTCTCTCTCTGATACTCCTAATGCCCAGTCTCTCTCTCCTCTCTCTCTCTCTCTCTGATACTCATTGTGCCCAGTCTCTCTCTCTCTCTCTCTCTGATACTCATAATGCCCAGTCTCTCTCTCTCTCTTTCTGATATTCATAATGCCCGGTCTCTCTCTTTCTCTCTGATACTCATAATGCCCAGTCTCTCTCTCTCTCTCTCTCTCTCTCTCTCTTGATACTCATAATGCCCAGTCTCTCTCTCTCTCTGATACTCATAATGCCCAGTCTCTCTCTCTCTCTCTCTCTGATACTCATAATGCCCAGTCTCTCTCTCTCTCTCTGATACTCATAATGCCCAGTGTCTCTCTCTCTCTCTCTCTCTCTCTGATACTCATAATGCCCAGTCTCTCTCTCTCTCTCTCTGATACTCATAATGCCCAGTCTCTCTCTCTCTCTCTGATACTCATAATGTCCAGTCTCTCTCTCTCTCTCTCTCGATACTCATAATGCCCAGTCTCTCTCTCTCTCTCTCTGATACTCATAATGCCCAGTCTCTCTCTCTCTCTCTCTCTCTCTCTCTCTGATACTCATTGCCGTCTCTCTCTCTCTCTCTCTCTCTCTATTCTCCTGTGCCCAGTCTCTCTCTCTCACTCTCTCTGATACTCCTATGCCCAGTCTCTCTCTCTCTCTCTCCTACTCCTTGATGCCCAGTCTCTCTCTCTCTCTCTCTCTCTTGATACTCATAATGCCCAGTCTCTCTCTCTCTCTCTCTCTCTCTCTCTCTCTCTCTCTCTCTGATACTCATATGCCCAGTCTCTCTCTCTCTCTGATACTCCTAATGCCCAGTCTCTCTCTCTCTCTCTCTCTCTCTCTCTCTCTGATACTCATAATGCCCAGTCTCTCTCTCTCTTTCTCTCTCTGATACTCATAATGCCCAGTCTCTCTCTCTCTCTCTCGATACTCATAATGCCCAGTCTCTCTCTCTCTCTCTCTGATACTCATAATGCCCAGTCTCTCTCTCACTCTCTCTCTCTCTCTCTGATACTCATAATGCCCAGTCTCTCTCTCTCTCTCTCTCTCTCTGATACTCATAATGCCCAGTCTCTCTCTCTCTCTTTCTGATATTCATAGTGCCGGTCTCTCTCTTTCTCTCTGATACTCATAATGCCCAGTCTCTCTCTCTCTCTCTCTCTCTCTCTCTCTCTGATACTCATAATGCCCAGTCTCTCTCTCTCTCTGATACTCATAATGCCCAGTCTCTCTCTCTCTCTCTCTCTGATACTCATAATGCCCAGTCTCTCTCTCTCTCTCTGATACTCATAATGCCCAGTGTCTCTCTCTCTCTCTCTCTCTGATACTCATAATGCCCAGTCTCTCTCTCTCTCTCTCTCTGATATTCATAATGCCCGGTCTCTCTCTCTCTCTGATACTCATAATATCCAGTCTCTCTCTCTCTCTCTCTGATACTCATAATGCCCAGTCTCTCTCTCTCTCTCTCTGATACTCATAATGCCCAGTCTCTCTCTCTCTCTCACTCTCTCTCTCTCTCTCT
>NW_025550840.1:0-7500 GCF_905237065.1 Salmo salar | reverse complement strand
TAGTAAGGCAAGAGATGGTGGGGTAGAGGAGGCTGGGTCTAGTCAGACTAGAGATGGTGGTGTAGTGGAGGCTGGGTCTAGTCAGGCTAGAGATGGTGGTGTAGCGGAGGCTGGGTCTAGTCAGGCTAGAGATGGTGGGGTAGTGGAGGCTAAGCATAGTCAGGCTAGAGATGGTGGGGTAGCGGAGGCTGGGTCTAGTCAGACTAGAGATGGTGGTGTAGTGGAGGCTGGGTCTAGTCAGGCTAGAGATGGTGGTGTAGCGGAGGCTGGGTCTAGTCAGGCTAGAGATGGTGGGGTAGTGGAGGCTAAGCCTAGTCAGGCTAGAGATGGTGGGGTAGCTGAGGCTGGGCTTAGCTATGATATGGAGGATGGTGTGAATGATGCTGGGCCTAGTCATGCTATGGAGGGTGGTGTAGAGGATGCTAGGTCTAGTCAGGTTATGCTAGTGGATGAGGAGAGTATAGTGGGAAGTGTAAGAGACTAGGGGGGAGGAGGAGGGTGCCAAGCGGAAAAGGAAAAGGGTGTGGTTAAAGGCACAATGGAAATTTTGCCTGTTGCTGTGGGAGATGCCATGACCAGAGAGGAAGAGCAGGTGGTCAGGGTGGGAGATAGAGATGAGGAGGAAAGTGAGTCTGAGGAAGAGGATGAGGAGATATTTTTTCAGACTCCTCTTCAATAGGCCCGGAGCTGACAGCCAGTCAAGCAGAGGGGGTCTAAGTACACATTGAGAGAACTGACAAGGTTCCTGAATGAGACCAAGGGAAAAAAGTTAATCTTGAGGCTTTTTTCCCTGATTCAAGAAAGTTTGTACGATCAGTACAACATGCTGTGAAAAATGAGGGGCATGGTGTCCTCTCACCCAGGAAACGGTTTAGGTTGAGGAAGTGGGTCACAACAGTGCGTAAGGGTTTACCTTCGGACACTGTTTAGATGTATACTTTCTTTCTGACACTGGGACTTTTGAGCTTTGCTATTGGTCTTTTTTCTCTGCTGGCTTTTCTCCCACTTCTTATGGAGACTCTACGGGTAGGCTCGCTCAATATAAATGGCGCCAGAGATGCGGGAAAGATGAGTGTGTTGGGTGAATATGTAAAACAAAAAAAGTACAGGTGTTGTTTCTGCAGGAGACACATAGTGATGTGTTGAATGAAGTCGATTGGGGGCTCTGGTGGAAAGGGGCAAGTGTGTTGAGCCATGGGACAAATCTTAGTGCAGGAGTGGCAGTCCTTTTTGCACCGGGTCTGTCTGTAAAAATGTGCTCCTCAAAGGAGGTGTGTAGGGGTAGGCTCCTTGTTGTTAAAGCAGAAATTAACAACATGGGTTTTGTCTTTATAAATGTGTATGCGCCTAACACAGGGAGAGAAAGAGGGGTTCTATTTGGGAGTCTTAGACAGGAACTCTCACAGGTAGCGCCTGAGGAGACACTGGTGGTCGGAGGGGACTGGAACTGCACAATGGATTTTACAAAAGACAGAAATGGGGAAGAGCCTCATTCAGTGTCAGTGGGAGTGTTAAGGGACATTATTAATCAGTTCGACTTAGTGGATGTTTGGAGAACTAAACATCCGAACACAAGACAGTACACATGGGTGAAGGTTTTTGGGGCTAGGGTGAGTGCAGCCCGACTTGATCGGTTTTATATGTCTAGGAATCGGAGCAATAGGCTGTTGGGCGCTACCATTCTCCCGGTGGGGTTTTCCGATCATCACATAACCATGGCTCGGCTGTCTATTTCACCAGGGCCCCGGCAGGTCATCCTATTGGAAATTCAATGTAAAGCTCTTACAAGATGCCACTTTTTGCGCAGGTTTCCAGACCTTCTGGGAAAGGTGGAGGCAGCAAATAGAGGAGTATGAGTCTCTGAGCCAATGGTGGGATGTGGGGAAAATCCAAATTCGGCTTTTCTGTCAACAATACACAGCTCTCTCATCCTCAGAGGCTAGGAGAGTACTGGGGGAACTAGAGCGGTGTATTAGTGAGATGGAGGTAGAGATGGTGGGGCAAGGCAATGTAGGCCTCCAGGCTAATTTAGCTGAATTACGCAGGGACCTGGGCAGTTTTTTCCAGGTTAAAGCAAAGGGAGCACTTGTAAGAGCTAGATTCTCCATGCTCAAGGAGATGGATGCTCCCAGCTCCTTCTTCTTTGGTTTGGAAAGACAGAGCAGTGAAGCCAAGGGTATGCATTGTCTACGGCTGTCTGATGGGCGGGTGACCTCTGTGGTGGGTGAGATGCGGGAGGCGGACTGTGGAGTTTTATACTGAATTGTATAGGGCAGAAGAGTGTGATCCTTTGTGTGCTCAGGTCTTGTTCACAGAACTCCCTAAACTCTCTCTGGCACAGAGGGACGATTTGGACGTTCCTCTGTTGTCCCATGAACTGGCAGAGGCCGTAACCCAGATGTCCCCCGGTCGTGCACCGGGGGTCGATGGACTCCCAGTGGAGTTTTATAAAAATTCTGGGGAATAATTGGACAGGACTTCTTTTGCGTGTTGCGTGAATGCATCGGGGTAGGAGAGTTGCCGATGAGCTGCCGTCGGGCGGCTCTGACTCTCCTGCCCAAAAGGGGACTTGTGTGAACTTAAGAACTGGAGGCCTGTGGCATTGCTCTGTGCGGACTACAAGATATTTGCCAAGGTCCTCTCTAACAGACTGAAGTCCCACTTGGACTCGATAGTACATAAGGACCAAACATATTGTGTACCGGGACGCTCAATCACGGACAACCTGTTCTTAATTAGGGACATGTTGGACTTGTCGAGAGGTTCTAATGTGAACTTTGGACTGGTCTCTTTAGATCAAGAGAAGGCTTTTGACAGAGTGGACCATGAATATCTGTTTAATGTGATGTCTGTGTTTGGGTTTGGGAGGAGTTTTTTGACCTGTGTGAAGCTGTTGTATGCTGGGGCATCATGTATGGTTAAGGTGGGAGGGGGGCTCAGTAGGCCAGTCTGGGTGAGACGGGGCATTAGACAAGGATGCCCTCTATCTGGGCAGTTATACACATTAGCCATTGAGCCTTTTTAGGCCTGCTACGCAGGAGACTGCAGGGAGTGTGCTGGACAGGTATGGGTGTGGTGACAGGCATAGCAGTGTCAGCATATGCAGATGATGTCTCTGTGATGGTCAGGGATGGTCAAGATATGCAGGCACTGGAGACCAGTCTGAAGGTGTACGAGGGAGCTTCATCAGCTAAGGTAAACTGGGGCAAGAGCAAAGCTCTGTTATGTGGGGCATGGGGGATAGGGCTCCTCCTCTGCTTCCAGGGGTTTGCAGTGGGGTTGTGAAGGGCTTAAAGTGTTGGGGGTGTACCTGGGCTCGGAGAGGTGGGTCAGGAAGAACTGGGAGGGGCTGTCACAGGCAGTGGTGTCAAGACTGGCCAGGTGGAGGTGGCTCCTGTCCCAAGTGTCATATAGAGGGAGGGTGCTGATAATTAACAACCTGGTGGCATCTTCCCTGTGGCATAAACTGGCTGTCCTCAACCCCCCCGCCGGTCTGCTCGCAGACCTGCAACGCAAGCTGGTGGACTTCTTCTGGTCGGGCCATCACTGGCTGAGGGCGGCGGTGTTGTATATGACCGTCCACGAAGGAGGACAGGGCCTGGTGGAACTGGAGAGCAGGATGGCTGCTTTCCGGCTAAAGGCGGCACAGAGACTGCTGTACCATACTGATGTTGGCTGGAGGGAACCAGCATGCGCTGCTGAGGAGAGCTGGAGATTTAGGGTTGGACCGGCAGCTGTTCCTCATGAAGCTGGAGAGGCTGAGTACAGCAGGTCTCTCCGATTTTTACTCTGCGGTGCTGAGGGCCTGGCAGCTGCTAAGGCACACACGAGAAGGGGGTGTGGAGCCTGGGCTGTGGGTGTGGGAGGAGCCTATCTTCCACAACCCAGCCATCCCTTTGAGATCGGTCCAGTCGGCCACCCTGCAGAGGCAACTGATGGCAGGGGTGTAAAAAGGCTGGGTGACTTGAGACTCCTGGGAGAGGAGGGGTGGAAAAGCCCGGAAGTCTTGGCACAGCAAACAGGAATAACGTCTCTTAGGCTGCTGGAGAGATTCCTGGAGGAGGTCCAGGAGGCACTGTCTGAGCCGGTAAGGGGGGATGTTTGAGCAGCCAAAGGGAGAGGGGCCACCAATGTTTCCGCCACTGCAGGTGACGGCAGAGACTGGAGACTGGCAAGGTGGTCTGGAGGACTTGTTAGATTTTAACACTCCGAGCCTGGGGGAGTTTGAAGGGGTGGGAGGTAAAGCCCTCTACAACCTCTGTGTTAAGGTGAGGAACATTAGGAGCCTAACAGGAGTGAAGGCACATCAGTGGCAGGGGGTATGTGGGGTGGAGAGTATGGTGGGTTTTAGATGGAGGGGGCTCTACAAACCCCCAGTACCAAAGAGGTCAGGGGACCTCCAGTGGAGGGTTCTACATGGAGCCCTGGCCACTAACAGCTGGTTGGCACGGGTTGAACCGGAGTCGGGCAGGAGTGTCATTTCTGTAAAATGAAAGAAACTGTGATTCATGTGTTTTCTGTGTGCACCAGATTAATGCCATTAATGTCTCTGTTGGAATGTCTGTGTGAGAGGTTGGGGTGGTCTTTACTGTTGGGGTGTTCATAATGGGATACAGGTATTCAAGTAAGGAGAAGGAAAAATGTGTTTTGTTGAATTTTCTGTTTGCTCAGGCAAAGTTAGCTATTTGGCTAACAAGGAGGAACAGGGTCAAAGGTGGGGGATAACAGACCCTTTATTATTGTTTAATGGGATGGTCTCTGCGCGCCTTAGGGTTGAGTTTGAGTTCTATAAAATGATAAAAAGTGTGGAGATGTTTCAGGAGATATGGTGTGTTGGGGGGGCTGTCTGTATAGCTGGGGAAGATGTTTTGGATATACGGTTGTAGGAGTGGGTATTGTCTTGAGTATTGTGATGTTGGCTTGTATCATGTGGTTGCTGGAAAGGTGAGTATGGTACATGTATGCATTACAGGATGTATTTTTGGTTTTATTTTTAAGGGGAGGTTGGGTGGTGAGTTTTAAATGAAATGAGAATGTTTCAGTAAAGAAAGACAAAAAGTCAAAAGTCTCTTACTCGCATCTCTCTCTCTCTCTCTCTCTCTTCTCCCTCTCTCTCTCTCTCTGATACTCATAATGCCCAGTCTCTCTCTCTCTCTCTCTGATACTCATAATGCCCAGTCTCTCTCTCTCTATCTCTCTCTCTGATACTCATAATGCCCAGTCTCTCTCTCTCTCTCTGATACTCATAATGCCCAGTCGTCTCTCTCTCTCTCTCTCTCTCTCTCTCTCTCTCTGATACTCATAATGCCCAGTCTCTCTCTCTGCTCTTTTTCTGATACTCATAATGCCCAGTCTCTCTCTCTCTCTCTCTCTCTCTCTCTCTCTCTCTCTACTCAGCCCTCTCTCTCTCTGATACTCGCCCAGTCTCTCTCTCTCTCTCTGATACTCATAATGCCCAGTCTCTCTCTCTCTCTGATACTCATAATGCCCAGTCTCTCTCTCTCTCTCTCTCTCTCTCTCTCTCTGATACTCATATGCCCAGCTCTCTCTCTCTTCTCTCTCTGATACTCATAATGCCCAGTCTCTCTCTCTCTCTCTCATATCTCCTCTCTCTCTCTCTCTCTGATACTCATAATGCCCAGTCTCTCTCTCTCTCTCGATACTCATAATGCCCAGTCTCTCTCTCTCTCTCTCTGATACTCATAATGCCCAGTCTCTCTCTCTCTCTCTCTCTGATACTCATAATGCCCAGTCTCTCTCTCTCTCTCTCTCTCTCTCTCTCTCTTTTCTGATACTCATAATGCCCAGTCTCTCTCTCTCTCTCTGATACTCATAATGCCCAGTCTCTCTCTCTCTCTCTCTCTCTGATACTCATAATGCCCAGTCTCTCTCTCTCTCTCTGATACTCATAATGCCCAGTCTCTCTCTCTCTCTCTGATACTCATAATGCCCAGTCTCTCTCTCTCTCTCTGATACTCATAATGCCCAGTCTCTCTCTCTCTCTCTGATACTCATAATGCCCAGTCTCTCTCTCTCTCTCTGATACTCATAATGCCCAGTCTCTCTCTCTCTCTCTCTCTCTCTCTCTCTCATGCCCAGTCTCTCTCTCTCTCTCTCTGATACTCATAATGCCCAGTCTCTCTCTCTCTCTCTCTCTCTCTCTCTCTCTCTCTCTCTCTCTCTCTCTCTCTCTCTCTCTCTCTCTCTCTCTCTCTCTCTCTCTCTCTGATACTCATAATGCCCAGTCTCTCTCTCTATACTCAATGCTCTCTCTCTCTCTCTCTGATACTCATAATGCCCAGTCTCTCTCTCTCTCTCTCTGATACTCATAATGCCGTCTCTCTCTCTCTCTGATACTCATAATGCCCAGTCTCTCTCTCTCTCTCTCTGATACTCATAATGCCCAGTCTCTCTCTCTCTCTCTCTGATACTCATAATGCCCAGTCTCTCTCTCTCTCTCTCTCTCTCTCTCTCTGATACTCATAATGCCCAGTCTCTCTCTCTCTCTCTGATACTCATAATGCCCAGTGTCTCTCTCTCTCTCTCTCTCTCTCTCTCTCTCTCTCTCTGATACTCATAATGCCCAGTCTCTCTCTTTTCTCTGATACTCATAATGCCCAGTCTCTCTCTCTCTCTCTGATACTCATAATGCCCAGTCTCTCTCTCTCTCTCTATACTCATTGCCCAGTCTCTCTCTCTCTCTCTCTCTCTCTCTCTCTCTCTCTCTCTCTCTCTCTGATACTCATAATGCCCAGTCTCTCTCTCTCTCTGATACTCATAATGCCCAGTCTCTCTCTCTCACTCTCTCTCTCTCTCTCTCTGATACTCATAATGCCCAGTCTCTCTCTCTCTTTCTCTCTCTGATACTCATAATGCCCAGTCTCTCTCTCTCTCTCTCTCTGATATTCATAATGCCCGGTCTCTCTCTCTCTCTCTGATACTCATAATGCCCAGTCTCTCTCTCTCTCTCTCTGATACTCATAATGCCCAGTCTCTCTCTCTCTCTCTCTGATACTCATAATGCCCAGTCTCTCTCTCACTCTCTCTCTCTCTCTCTGATACTCATAATGCCCAGTCTCTCTCTCTCTCTCTCTCTGATACTCATAATGCCCAGTCTCTCTCTCTCTCTTTCTGATATTCATAATGCCCGGTCTCTCTCTTTCTCTCTGATACTCATAATGCCCAGTCTCTCTCTCTCTCTCTCTCTCTCTCTCTCTGATACTCATAATGCCCAGTCTCTCTCTCTCTGATACTCATAATGCCCAGTCTCTCTCTCTCTCTCTCTCTCTCTCTCTGCTCAGTCTCTCTCTCTCTCTCTCTGATACTCATAATGCCCTGTCTCTCTCTCTCTCTCTCTCTCTCTCTCTGATACTCATAATGCCCAGTCTCTCTCTCTCTCTCTCTCTCTTGCTCACTCTCTCTCTCTCTCTCTCTCTCTCTCTGATACTCATAATGCCCAGTCTCTTCCTCTCTCTGATACTCATAATGCCCAGTCTCTCT
>NW_025550839.1:0-16979 GCF_905237065.1 Salmo salar | reverse complement strand
ATTGACTCTGTACCGGTACCCCTGTATAGAGCTTCCACATTGACTCTGTACCGTAACACCCTGTATATAGCCTCCACATTGACTCTGTACCGTAACACCCTGTATAGCCTCCATATTGACTCTGTACCGGTACCCCCTGTATATAGCCTCCACATTGACTCTGTACTGGTACCCCCTGTATATGGCCTCCACATTGACTCTGTACCGTAATACCCTGTATATAGCCTCCACATTGACTCTGTGCCGTAACACCCTGTGTATAGCCTCCACATTGACTCTGTACAGTACCCCCCTGTATATAGCCTCTCCACATTGACTCTGTACCGTAATACCCTGTATATAGCCTCCACATTGACTCTGTACCGTAACACCCTGTATATAGCCTCCACATTGACTCCGATGCCGTAATACCCTGTATATAGCCTCCACATTGACTCTGTACCGTAACACCCTGTATATAGCCTCCACATTGACTCTGTCCACCGGTACCCCCTGTATATAGCCTCCACATTGACTCTGTACCGTAATACCCTGTATATAGTCTCCACATTGACTCTGTACGGTACCCCCTGTATATAGCCTCCACATTGACTCTGTACCGTATACCCTGTATATAGCCTCCACATTGAGTCTGTACCGTAATACCCTGCTATATAGCCTCACATTGACTCTGTACCGTAACACCCTGTATATAGCCTCCACATTGACTCTGTACCGGTACCCCCTGTATATAGCCTCCATATTGACTCTGTACCGGTACCCCCTATATAGCCTCCACATTGACTCTGTACTGGTACCCCCTGTATATAGCCTCCACATTGACTCTGTACCGTAATACCCTGTATATAGCCTCACATTGACTCTGTACCGTAACACCCTGTATATAGCCTCCACATTGACTCTGTCCGGTACCCCCTGTATATAGCCTCCACATTGACTCTGTCCGTAATACCCTGTATATAGCCTCCACATTGACTCTGTACCGTAACACCCCTGTATATAGCCTCCACATTGACTCCGTGCCGTAATACCCTGTATATAGCCTCCACATTGACTCTGTGCCGTAACACCCTGTATATAGCCCTCCATTGACTCTGTACCGGTACCCCCTGTATATAGCCTCCACATTGACTCTGTCCGTAATACCCTGTATATAGTCTCCACATTGACTCTGTACTGGTACCCCTGTATATAGCCTCCACATTGACTCTGTACCGTAATACCCTGTATATAGCCTCCACATTGAGTCTGTACCGTAATACCCTGTATATAGCCTCCACACATTGACTCTGTACCGTAACACCCTGTATATAGCCTCCACATTGACTCTGTACCGGTACCCCCTGTATATAGCCTCCACATTGACTCTGTACCGTAATACCCTGTATATAGCCTCCACATTGACTCTGTACCGTAACACCCTGTATATAGCCTCCACATTGACTCTGTACCGTAACACCCTGTATATAGCCTCCACATTGACTCTGTACCGTAATACCCTGTATATAGCCTCCACGTTGACTCTGTACCATAACACCCTGTATATAACCTCCACATTGACTCTGTACCGTAATACCCTGTATATAGCCTCCACATTGACTCTGTACCGTAATACCCTGTATATAGCCCCACTATTGTTATTCACTGCTGCTCTTTAATTATTTGTTTTTCTTATCTCTTACTTTATTCAAATGTTTTATTTTTTTAGGTATTTTCTTAAAACTGCATCGTTGATTAAGGGCTTGTAAGTAAGCATTTCACTGTAAGGTGTAGTGTACCAATTAAAAGACAATGTATTGCCCAGCCCTTATCCTGTACTGTGTGTTTTAGATGTAATATTCATCTGTTTAACTGACACATCCAGAGAGAAAACACTCGTGCTGCTAGGCAACCACTGGACACAAAGTCCTTGAATTATCCATGGACACGAACACAGTCCTGAAGGCAGTCAGTCAGTCTCATTCACTAACACAGAGAGAGAGAGAGAAAAGAGAGAGAGAGAGAGAGAGAGAGAGAGAGAGAGAGAGAGAGAGAGAGAGAGAGAGAGAGAGAGAGAGAGAGAGAGAGAGAGAGAGAGAGAGAGAGAGAGAGAGAGAGAGAGAGAGAGAGAGAGAGAGAGAGAGAGAGAGAGAGAGAGAGAGATTCAATGTTCCTACTATTCATAACACTAGGAGAGAGAGAGAGAGAGAGAGAGAGAGAGAGAGAGAGAGAGAGAGAGAGAGAGAGAGAGAGAGAGAGAGAGAGAGAGAGAGAGAGAGAGAGAGAGAGAGAGAGAGAGAGAGAGAGAGATTCATGTCCTACTATTCATAACACTAGGAGAGAGGGAGGGAGGAGAGAGAGAGAGAGAGAGAGAGAGAGAGAGAGAGAGAGAGAGAGAGAGAGAGAGAGAGAGAGATTGTTCTCTTTATAGAAGAGAGAGAGAGAGAGAGAGAGAGAGAGAGAGAGAGAGAGAGAGAGAGAGAGAGAGAGAGAGAGAGACTTTTTGACTTTTTGTCTTTCTTTACTGAAACATTCTCATTTCATTTAAAACTCACCACCCAACCTCCCCCTTAAAAATAAAACCAAAAATACATCCTGTAATGCATACATGTACCATACTCACCTTTCCAGCAACCACATGATACAAGCCAACATCACAATACTCAAGACAATACCCACTCCTACAACCGTATATCCAAAACATCTTCCCCAGCTATACAGACAGCCCCCCAACACACCATATCTCCTGAAACATCTCCACACTTTTTATCATTTTATAGAACTCAAACTCAACCCTAAGGCGCGCAGAGACCATCCCATTAAACAATAATAAAGGGTCTGTTATCCCCCCACCTTTGACCCTGTTCCTCCTTGTTAGCCAAATAGCTAACTTTGCCTGAGCAAACAGAAAATTCAACAAAACACATTTTTCCTTCTCCTTACTTGAATACCTGTATCCCATTATGAACACCCCAACAGTAAAGACCACCCCCAACCTCTCACACAGACATTCCAACAGAGACATTAATGGCATTAATCTGGTGCACACAGAAAACACATGAATCACAGTTTCTTTCATTTTACAGAAATGACACTCCTGCCCGACTCCGGTTCAACCCGTGCCAACCAGCTGTTAGTGGCCAGGGCTCCATGTAGAACCCTCCACTGGAGGTCCCCTGACCTCTTTGGTACTGGGGGTTTGTAGAGCCCCCTCCATCTAAAACCCACCATACTCTCCACCCCACATACCCCCTGCCACTGATGTGCCTTCACTCCTGTTAGGCTCCTAATGTTCCTCACCTTAACACAGAGGTTGTAGAGGGCTTTACCTCCCACCCCTTCAAACTCCCCAGGCTCGGAGTGTTAAAATCTAACAAGTCCTCCAGACCACCTTGCCAGTCTCCAGTCTCTGCCGTCACCTGCAGTGGCGGAAACATTGGTGGCCCCTCTCCCTTTGGCTGCTCAAACATCCCCCTTACCGGCTCAGACAGTGCCTCCTGGACCTCCTCCAGGAATCTCTCCAGCAGCCTAAAGAGACGTTATTCCTGTTTGCTGTGCCAAGACTTCCGGGCTTTTCCACCCTCCTCTCCCAGGAGTCTCAAGTCACCCAGCCTTTTTACACCCCCTGCCATCAGTTGCCTCTGCAGGGTGGCCGACTGGACCGATCTCAAAGGGATGGCTGGGTTGTGGAAGATAGGCTCCTCCCACACCCACAGCCCAGGCTCCACACCCCCTTCTCGTGTGTGCCTTAGCAGCTGCCAGGCCCTCAGCACCGCAGAGTAAAAATCGGAGAGACCTGCTGTACTCAGCCTCTCCAGCTTCATGAGGAACAGCTGCCGGTCCAACCCTAAATCTCCAGCTCTCCTCAGCAGCGCATGCTGGTTCCCTCCAGCCAACATCAGTATGGTACAGCAGTCTCTGTGCCGCCTTTAGCCGGAAAGCAGCCATCCTGCTCTCCAGTTCCACCAGGCCCTGTCCTCCTTCGTGGACGGTCATATACAACACCGCCGCCCTCAGCCAGTGATGGCCCGACCAGAAGAAGTCCACCAGCTTGCGTTGCAGGTCTGCGAGCAGACCGGCGGGGGGTTGAGGACAGCCAGTTTATGCCACAGGGAGGATGCCACCAGGTTGTTAATTATCAGCACCCTCCCTCTATATGACACTTGGGACAGGAGCCACCTCCACCTGGCCAGTCTTGACACCACTGCCTGTGACAGCCCCTCCCAGTTCTTCCTGACCCACCTCTCCGAGCCCAGGTACACCCCCAACACTTTAAGCCCTTCACAACCCCACTGCAAACCCCCTGGAAGCAGCGGAGGAGCCCTATCCCCCATGCCCCACATAACAGAGCTTTGCTCTTGCCCCAGTTTACCTTAGCTGATGAAGCTCCCTCGTACACCTTCAGACTGGTCTCCAGTGCCTGCATATCTTGACCATCCCTGACCATCACAGAGACATCATCTGCATATGCTGACACTGCTATGCCTGTCACCACACCCATACCTGTCCAGCACACTCCCTGCAGTCTCCTGCGTAGCAGGCCTAAAAAAGGCTCAATGGCTAATGTGTATAACTGCCCAGATAGAGGGCATCCTTGTCTAATGCCCCGTCTCACCCAGACTGGCCTACTGAGCCCCCCTCCCACCTTAACCATACATGATGCCCCCAGCATACAACAGCTTCACACAGGTCAAAAAACTCCTCCCAAACCCAAACACAGACATCACATTAAACAGATATTCATGGTCCACTCTGTCAAAAGCCTTCTCTTGATCTAAAGAGACCAGTCCAAAGTTCACATTAGAACCTCTCGACAAGTCCAACATGTCCCTAATTAAGAACAGGTTGTCTGTGATTGAGCGTCCCGGTACACAATATGTTTGGTCCTTATGTACTATCGAGTCCAAGTGGGACTTCAGTCTGTTAGAGAGGACCTTGGCAAATATCTTGTAGTCCGCACAGAGCAATGCCACAGGCCTCCAGTTCTTAAGTTCACACAAGTCCCCTTTTTTGGGCAGGAGAGTCAGAGCCGCCCGACGGCAGCTCATCGGCAACTCTCCTACCCCGATGCATTCACGCAACACGCAAAAGAAGTCCTGTCCAATTATTCCCCAGAATTTTTTATAAAACTCCACTGGGAGTCCATCGACCCCCGGTGCACGACTCGGGGGACATCTGGGTTTCTGGCCTCTGCCAGTTCATGGGACAACAGAGGAACGTCCAAATCGTCCCCTCTGTGCCAGAGAGAGTTTAGGGAGTTCTGTGAACAAGACCTGAGCACACAAAGGATCACACTCTTCTGCCCTATACAATTCAGTATAAAACTCCACAGTCCGCTCCCGCATCTCACCCACCACAGAGGTCACCCGCCCATCAGACAGCCGTAGACAATGCATACCCTTGGCTTCACTGCTCTGTCTTTCCAAACCAAAGAAGAAGGAGCTGGGAGCATCCATCTCCTTGAGCATGGAGAATCTAGCTCTTACAAGTGCTCCCTTTGCTTTAACCTGGAAAAAACTGCCCAGGTCCCTGCGTAATTCAGCTAAATTAGCCTGGAGGCCTACATTGCCTTGCCCCACCATCTCTACCTCCATCTCACTAATACACCGCTCTAGTTCCCCCAATACTCTCCTAGCCTCTGAGGATGAGAGAGCTGTGTATTGTTGACAGAAAAAGCCGAATTTGGATTTTCCCCACATCCCACCATTGGCTCAGAGACTCATACTCCTCTATTTGCTGCCTCCACCTTTCCCAGAAGGTCTGGAAACCTGCGCAAAAGTGGCATCTTGTAAGAGCTTTACATTGAATTTCCAATAGGATGCCTGCCGGGGCCCTGGTGAAATAGACAGCCGAGCCATGGTTATGTGATGATCGGAAAACCCCACCGGGAGAATGGTAGCGCCCAACAGCCTATTGCTCCGATTCCTAGACATATAAAACCGATCAAGTCGGGCTGCACTCACCCTAGCCCCAAAAACCTTCACCCATGTGACTGTCTTGTGTTCGGATGTTTAGTTCTCCAAACATCCACTAAGTCGAACTGATTAATAATGTCCCTTAACACTCCCACTGACACTGAATGAGGCTCTTCCCCATTTCTGTCTTTTGTAAAATCCATTGTGCAGTTCCAGTCCCCTCCGACCACCAGTGTCTCCTCAGGCGCTACCTGTGAGAGTTCCTGTCTAAGACTCCCAAATAGAACCCCTCTTTCTCTCCCTGTGTTAGGCGCATACACATTTATAAAGACAAAACCCATGTTGTTAATTTCTGCTTTAACAACAAGGAGCCTACCCCTACACACCTCCTTTGAGGAGCACATTTTTACAGACAGACCCGGTGCAAAAAGGACTGCCACTCCTGCACTAAGATTTGTCCCATGGCTCAACACACTTGCCCCTTTCCACCAGAGCCCCCAATCGACTTCATTCAACACATCACTATGTGTCTCCTGCAGAAACAACACCTGTACTTTTTTTTGTTTTACATATTCACCCAACACACTCATCTTTCCCGCATCTCTGGCGCCATTTATATTGAGCGAGCCTACCCGTAGAGTCTCCATAAGAAGTGGGAGAAAAGCCAGCAGAGAAAAAGACCAATAGCAAAGCTCAAAAGTCCCAGTGTCAGAAAGAAAGTATACATCTAAACAGTGTCCGAAGGTAAACCCTTACGCACTGTTGTGACCCACTTCCTCAACCTAAACCGTTTCCTGGGTGAGAGGACACCATGCCCCTCATTTTTCACAGCATGTTGTACTGATCGTACAAACTTTCTTGAATCAGGGAAAAAAGCCTCAAGATTAACTTTTTTTCCCTTGGTCTCATTCAGGAACCTTGTCAGTTCTCTCAATGTGTACTTAGACCCCTCTGCTTGACTGGCTGTCAGCTCCGGGCCTATTGAAGAGGAGTCTGAAAAAATATCTCCTCATCCTCTTCCTCAGACTCACTTTCCTCCTCATCTCTATCTCCCACCCTGACCACCTGCTCTTCCTCTCTGGTCATGGCATCTCCCACAGCAACAGGCAAAATTTCCATTGTGCCTTTAACCACACCCTTTTTCCTTTTCCGCTTGGCACCCTCCTCCTCCCCCCTAGTCTCTTACACTTCCCCACTATACTCTCCTCATCCACTAGCATAACCTGACTAGACCTAGCATCCTCTACACCACCCTCCATAGCATGACTAGGCCCAGCATCATTCACACCATCCTCCATATCATAGCTAAGCCCAGCCTCAGCTACCCCACCATCTCTAGCCTGACTAGGCTTAGCCTCCACTACCCCACCATCTCTAGCCTGACTAGACCCAGCCTCCGCTACACCACCATCTCTAGCCTGACTAGACCCAGCCTCCACTACACCACCATCTCTAGTCTGACTAGACCCAGCCTCCTCTACCCCACCATCTCTAGTCTGACTAGACCCAGCCTCCGCTACCCCACCATCTCTAGCCTGACTATGCTTAGCCTCCACTACCCCACCATCTCTAGCCTGACTAGACCCAGCCTCCGCTACACCACCATCTCTAGCCTGACTAGACCCAGCCTCCACTACACCACCATCTCTAGTCTGACTAGACCCAGCCTCCTCTACCCCACCATCTCTTGCCTTACTAGACCCAGCCTCAGCTACCCCACCATCCCTGGTATGACTAGGCCCAGCCTCTGCTGTCTGCATCTCATTTCCCCCTGCACTTTGACCTCGATTTCCCCCACCGGCGCTTGTACCCTCACTTTGTCTACGGCCTTTATGTGGGCACGCAAAGCTCTTATGCCCCAAATCCCCACACTCAAAACACCGTAGACTGTCTGTGCTGGCAAACCCTGCATAGAGCCCCTCCCCATGCCTCACTTTAAAATGCACATTTAGCTGTTGCTCATTGTTGTTCAGGAACATAAACACTTGCCTCCGGAACGAAACAACGTGCTTAACAGCAGCTGCCTGAAAACCTGCCGACAGTACACGAAACCCGCTAGCAAACTTACCAAAACGACTCAGCTCTTTCCTGATTTGATCGTCCGTAATAAACGGAGGTAAATTTGCAACAACTACTCTTGTCGAAGGGGTAGAAAGAGGTAAAACTGGCACCAACACATCCCTTACAAATATTCCGCTAGCAATTAGCCTACCAACCAAATTTTCTCTTTTCATGAACACCACCACCGCTTTGTTCATTCTAGAAGCAGAATGTATAAATTCAGCTCCTACCTGTTCGCTGACCGCGAGCAGAACCTCCTCCACCTTAACTCCATTCTCAGGAACACACCTGAATCCATGCCGTATCGACAGCGTCTCCTCCGCGCTAGGCTGAGAAGCCATCGCGCATACCACACCTTGCAAACCCCAGAAACCTTACTCTGTCTTCTTCCACCCTAACTCTGAAAAAAACGGTGGATACCGCTAAAACAAATATTGCATTAACCCTCCACCATAGAAAAAAAATGTAAGAAAAAGATCAAGAAAAGAGTCTAGAAAGTTAGTTAGGACAGAGTCCTCCGCACCAAACACTCAAACTCCAAAAAACTCCCAGCATGCAGAGAGAGAGAGAGAGAGAGAGAGAGAGAGAGAGAGAGAGAGAGAGAGAGAGAGAGAGAGAGAGAGAGAGAGAGAGAGAGAGAGAGAGAGAGAGAGAGAGAGAGAGAGAGAGAGAGAGAGAGAGAGAAGAGAGAGAGAGAGAGAGAGAGAGAGAGAGAGAGAGAGAGAGAAGAGAGAGAGAGAGAGAGAGAGAGAGAGAGAGAGAGAGAGAGAGAGAGAGAGAGAGAGAGTTTCAATGTTCCTACTATTCATAACACTAGGAGAGAGAGAGAGAGAGAGAGAGAGAGAGAGAGAAGAGAGAGAGAGAGAGAGAGAGAGAGAGAGAGAGAGAGAGAGAGAGAGTTTCAATGTTCCTACTATTCATAACACTAGGAGAGAGAGAGAGAGAGAGAGAGAGAGAGAGAGAGAGAGAGAGAGAGAGAGAGAGTTCAATGTTCTACTATTCATAACACTAGGAGAGAGAGAGAGAGAGAGAGAGAGAGAGAGAGAGAGAGAGAGAGAGTTTCAATGTTCCTACTATTCATAACACTAGGAGAGAGAGAGAGAGAGAGAGAGAGAGAGAGAGAGAGAGAGAGAGAGAGAGAGAGAGAGAGAGAGAGAGAGAGATTCAATGTACTATTCATAACACTAGGAGAGAGAGAGAGAGAGAGAGAGAGAGAGAGAGAGAGAGAGAGGAGATTCAATGTTCCTACTATTCATAACACTAGGAGAGAGAGAGAGAGAGAGAGAGAGAGAGAGAGAGAGAGATTCAATGTTCCTACTATTCATAACACTAGGAGAGAGAGAGAGAGAGAGAGAGAGAGAGAGAGAGAGAGAGAGAGAGAGAGAGAGAGAGAGAGAGAGAGAGAGAGAGAGAAGAGAGAGAGAGAGAGAGAGAGAGAGAGAGAGAGAGAGAGAGAGAGAGAGAGAGAGAGAGAGAGAGTTTCATGTTCCTACTATTCATAACACTAGGAGAGAGAGAGAGAGAGAGAGAGAGAGAGAGAGAGGAGAGAGAAGAGAGAGAGAGAGAGAGAGAGAGAGAGAGAGAGAGAGAGAGAGAGAGAGAGAGAGAGAGAGAGAGAGAGAGTTCAATGTTCCTACTATTCATAACACTAGGGGAGAGAGAGAGAGAGAGAGAGAGATTCAATGTCCTACTATTCATAACACTAGGAGAGAGAGAGAGAGAGAGAGAGAGAGAGAGAGAGAGAGAGAGAGAGAGAGAGAGAGAGAGAGAGAGAGAGAGAGAGAGAGAGAGAGAGAGAGAGAGAGAGAGAGAGAGAGAGAGAGAGAGAGAGAGAGAGAGAGAGAGAGAGAGTCAAGTCACATTCATAACACTAGGAGAGAGAGAGAGAGAGAGAGAGAGAGAGAGAGAGAGAGAGAGAGAGAGAGAGAGAGAGAGAGAGAGAGAGAGAGAGAGAGAGAGAGAGAGAGAGAGAGAGAGAGAGAGAGAGAGAGAGAGAGAGAGAGAGAGAGAGAGAGAGAGAGAGAGAGAGAGAGAGAGAGAGAGAGAGAGAGAGACTTTTGACTTTTTGTCTTTCTTTACTGAAACATTCTCATTTCATTTAAAACTCACCACCCAACCTCCCCCTTAAAAATAAAACCAAAAATACATCCTGTAATGCATACATGTACCATACTCACCTTTCCAGCAACCACATGATACAAGCCAACATCACAATACTCAAGACAATACCCACTCCTACAACCGTATATCCAAAACATCTTCCCCAGCTATACAGACAGCCCCCCCAACACACCATATCTCCTGAAACATCTCCACACTTTTTATCATTTTATAGAACTCAAACTCAACCCTAAGGCGCGCAGAGACCATCCCATTAAACAATAATAAAGGGTCTGTTATCCCCCCCACCTTTGACCCTGTTCCTCCTTGTTAGCCAAATAGCTAACTTTGCCTGAGCAAACAGAAAATTCAACAAAACACATTTTTCCTTCTCCTTACTTGAATACCTGTATCCCATTATGAACACCCCAACAGTAAAGACCACCCCCAACCTCTCACACAGACATTCCAACAGAGACATTAATGGCATTAATCTGGTGCACACAGAAAACACATGAATCACAGTTTCTTTCATTTTACAGAAATGACACTCCTGCCCGACTCCCGGTTCAACCCGTGCCAACCAGCTGTTAGTGGCCAGGGCTCCATGTAGAACCCTCCACTGGAGGTCCCCTGACCTCTTTGGTACTGGGGGTTTGTAGAGCCCCCCTCCATCTAAAACCCACCATACTCTCCACCCCACATACCCCCTGCCACTGATGTGCCTTCACTCCTGTTAGGCTCCTAATGTTCCTCACCTTAACACAGAGGTTGTAGAGGGCTTTACCTCCCACCCCTTCAAACTCCCCCAGGCTCGGAGTGTTAAAATCTAACAAGTCCTCCAGACCACCTTGCCAGTCTCCAGTCTCTGCCGTCACCTGCAGTGGCGGAAACATTGGTGGCCCCTCTCCCTTTGGCTGCTCAAACATCCCCCTTACCGGCTCAGACAGTGCCTCCTGGACCTCCTCCAGGAATCTCTCCAGCAGCCCTAAGAGACGTTATTCCTGTTTGCTGTGCCAAGACTTCCGGGCTTTTCCACCCCTCCTCTCCCAGGAGTCTCAAGTCACCCAGCCTTTTTACACCCCCCTGCCATCAGTTGCCTCTGCAGGGTGGCCGACTGGACCGATCTCAAAGGGATGGCTGGGTTGTGGAAGATAGGCTCCTCCCACACCCACAGCCCAGGCTCCACACCCCCTTCTCGTGTGTGCCTTAGCAGCTGCCAGGCCCTCAGCACCGCAGAGTAAAAATCGGAGAGACCTGCTGTACTCAGCCTCTCCAGCTTCATGAGGAACAGCTGCCGGTCCAACCCTAAATCTCCAGCTCTCCTCAGCAGCGCGCATGCTGGTTCCCTCCAGCCAACATCAGTATGGTACAGCAGTCTCTGTGCCGCCTTTAGCCGGAAAGCAGCCATCCTGCTCTCCAGTTCCACCAGGCCCTGTCCTCCTTCGTGGACGGTCATATACAACACCGCCGCCCTCAGCCAGTGATGGCCCGACCAGAAGAAGTCCACCAGCTTGCGTTGCAGGTCTGCGAGCAGACCGGCGGGGGGGTTGAGGACAGCCAGTTTATGCCACAGGGAGGATGCCACCAGGTTGTTAATTATCAGCACCCTCCCTCTATATGACACTTGGGACAGGAGCCACCTCCACCTGGCCAGTCTTGACACCACTGCCTGTGACAGCCCCTCCCAGTTCTTCCTGACCCACCTCTCCGAGCCCAGGTACACCCCCAACACTTTAAGCCCTTCACAACCCCACTGCAAACCCCCTGGAAGCAGCGGAGGAGCCCTATCCCCCATGCCCCACATAACAGAGCTTTGCTCTTGCCCCAGTTTACCTTAGCTGATGAAGCTCCCTCGTACACCTTCAGACTGGTCTCCAGTGCCTGCATATCTTGACCATCCCTGACCATCACAGAGACATCATCTGCATATGCTGACACTGCTATGCCTGTCACCACACCCATACCTGTCCAGCACACTCCCTGCAGTCTCCTGCGTAGCGAGGCCTAAAAAAGGCTCAATGGCTAATGTGTATAACTGCCCAGATAGAGGGCATCCTTGTCTAATGCCCCGTCTCACCCAGACTGGCCTACTGAGCCCCCCTCCCACCTTAACCATACATGATGCCCCAGCATACAACAGCTTCACACAGGTCAAAAAACTCCTCCCAAACCCAAACACAGACATCACATTAAACAGATATTCATGGTCCACTCTGTCAAAAGCCTTCTCTTGATCTAAAGAGACCAGTCCAAAGTTCACATTAGAACCTCTCGACAAGTCCAACATGTCCCTAATTAAGAACAGGTTGTCTGTGATTGAGCGTCCCGGTACACAATATGTTTGGTCCTTATGTACTATCGAGTCCAAGTGGGACTTCAGTCTGTTAGAGAGGACCTTGGCAAATATCTTGTAGTCCGCACAGAGCAATGCCACAGGCCTCCAGTTCTTAAGTTCACACAAGTCCCCTTTTTTGGGCAGGAGAGTCAGAGCCGCCCGACGGCAGCTCATCGGCAACTCTCCTACCCCGATGCATTCACGCAACACGCAAAAGAAGTCCTGTCCAATTATTCCCCAGAATTTTTATAAAACTCCACTGGGAGTCCATCGACCCCCGGTGCACGACCGGGGGGACATCTGGTTACGGCCTCTGCCAGTTCATGGGACAACAGAGGAACGTCCAAATCGTCCCTCTGTGCCAGAGAGAGTTTAGGGAGTTCTGTGAACAAGACCTGAGCACACAAAGGATCACACTCTTCTGCCCTATACAATTCAGTATAAAACTCCACAGTCCGCTCCCGCATCTCACCCACCACAGAGGTCACCCGCCCATCAGACAGCCGTAGACAATGCATACCCTTGGCTTCACTGCTCTGTCTTTCCAAACCAAAGAAGAAGGAGCTGGGAGCATCCATCTCCTTGAGCATGGAGAATCTAGCTCTTACAAGTGCTCCCTTTGCTTTAACCTGGAAAAAACTGCCCCGGTCCCTGCGTAATTCAGCTAAATTAGCCTGGAGGCCTACATTGCCTTGCCCCACCATCTCTACCTCCATCTCACTAATACACCGCTCTAGTTCCCCCAATACTCTCCTAGCCTCTGAGGATGAGAGAGCTGTGTATTGTTGACAGAAAAGCCGAATTTGGATTTTCCCCACATCCCACCATTGGCTCAGAGACTCATACTCCTCTATTTGCTGCCTCCACCTTTCCCAGAAGGTCTGGAAACCTGCGCAAAAAGTGGCATCTTGTAAGAGCTTTACATTGAATTTCCAATAGGATGCCTGCCGGGGCCCTGGTGAAATAGACAGCCGAGCCATGGTTATGTGATGATCGGAAAACCCCACCGGGAGAATGGTAGCGCCCAACAGCCTATTGCTCCGATTCCTAGACATATAAAACCGATCAAGTCGGGCTGCACTCACCCTAGCCCCAAAAACCTTCACCCATGTGTACTGTCTTGTGTTCGGATGTTTAGTTCTCCAAACATCCACTAAGTCGAACTGATTAATAATGTCCCTTAACACTCCCACTGACACTGAATGAGGCTCTTCCCCATTTCTGTCTTTTGTAAAATCCATTGTGCAGTTCCAGTCCCCTCCGACCACCAGTGTCTCCTCAGGCGCTACCTGTGAGAGTTCCTGTCTAAGACTCCCAAATAGAACCCCTCTTTCTCTCCCTGTGTTAGGCGCATACACATTTATAAAGACAAAACCCATGTTGTTAATTTCTGCTTTAACAACAAGGAGCCTACCCCTACACACCTCCTTTGAGGAGCACATTTTTACAGACAGACCCGGTGCAAAAAGGACTGCCACTCCTGCACTAAGATTTGTCCCATGGCTCAACACACTTGCCCCTTTCCACCAGAGCCCCCAATCGACTTCATTCAACACATCACTATGTGTCTCCTGCAGAAACAACACCTGTACTTTTTTTTGTTTTACATATTCACCCAACACACTCATCTTTCCCGCATCTCTGGCGCCATTTATATTGAGCGAGCCTACCCGTAGAGTCTCCATAAGAAGTGGGAGAAAAGCCAGCAGAGAAAAAGACCAATAGCAAAGCTCAAAAGTCCCAGTGTCAGAAAGAAAGTATACATCTAAACAGTGTCCGAAGGTAAACCCTTACGCACTGTTGTGACCCACTTCCTCAACCTAAACCGTTTCCTGGGTGAGAGGACACCATGCCCCTCATTTTTTCACAGCATGTTGTACTGATCGTACAAACTTTCTTGAATCAGGGAAAAAAAGCCTCCAAGATTAACTTTTTTTCCCTTGGTCTCATTCAGGAACCTTGTCAGTTCTCTCAATGTGTACTTAGACCCCTCTGCTTGACTGGCTGTCAGCTCCGGGCCTATTGAAGAGGAGTCTGAAAAAATATCTCCTCATCCTCTTCCTCAGACTCACTTTCCTCCTCATCTCTATCTCCCACCCTGACCACCTGCTCTTCCTCTCTGGTCATGGCATCTCCCACAGCAACAGGCAAAATTTCCATTGTGCCTTTAACCACACCCTTTTTCCTTTTCCGCTTGGCACCCTCCTCCTCCCCCTAGTCTCTTACACTTCCCCACTATACTCTCCTCATCCACTAGCATAACCTGACTAGACCTAGCATCCTCTACACCACCCTCCATAGCATGACTAGGCCCAGCATCATTCACACCATCCTCCATATCATAGCTAAGCCCAGCCTCAGCTACCCCACCATCTCTAGCCTGACTAGGCTTAGCCTCCACTACCCCACCATCTCTAGCCTGACTAGACCCAGCCTCCGCTACACCACCATCTCTAGCCTGACTAGACCCAGCCTCCACTACACCACCATCTCTAGTCTGACTAGACCCAGCCTCCTCTACCCCACCATCTCTAGTCTGACTAGACCCAGCCTCCGCTACCCCACCATCTCTAGCCTGACTATGCTTAGCCTCCACTACCCCACCATCTCTAGCCTGACTAGACCCAGCCTCCGCTACACCACCATCTCTAGCCTGACTAGACCCAGCCTCCACTACACCACCATCTCTAGTCTGACTAGACCCAGCCTCCTCTACCCCACCATCTCTTGCCTTACTAGACCCAGCCTCAGCTACCCCACCATCCCTGGTATGACTAGGCCCAGCCTCTGCTGTCTGCATCTCATTTCCCCCTGCACTTTGACCTCGATTTCCCCCCACCGGCGCTTGTACCCTCACTTTGTCTCCGGCCTTTATGTGGGCACGCAAAGCTCTTATGCCCCCAAATCCCCACACTCAAAACACCGTAGACTGTCTGTGCTGGCAAACCCTGCATAGAGCCCCTCCCCATGCCTCACTTTAAAATGCACATTTAGCTGTTGCTCATTGTTGTTCAGGAACATAAACACTTGCCTCCGGAGCGAAACAACGTGCTTAACAGCAGCTGCCTGAAAACCTGCCGACAGTACCCGAAACCCGCTAGCAAACTTACCAAAACGACTCAGCTCTTTCCTGATTTGATCGTCCGTAATAAACGGGGTAAATTTGCAACAACTACTCTTGTCGAAGGGGTAGAAAGAGGTAAAACTGGCACCAACACATCCCTTACAAATATTCCGCTAGCAATTAGCCTACCAACCAAATTTTCTCTTTTCATGAACACCACCACCGCTTTGTTCATTCTAGAAGCAGAATGTATAAATTCAGCTCCTACCTGTTCGCTGACCGCGAGCAGAACCTCCTCCACCTTAACTCCATTCTCAGGAACACACCTGAATCCATGCCGTATCGACAGCGTCTCCTCCGCCTAGGCTGAGAAGCCATCGCGCATACCACACCTTGCAAACCCCAGAAACCTTACTCTGTCTTCTTCCACCCTAACTCTGAAAAAAAACGGTGGATACCGCTAAAACAAATATTGCATTAACCCTCCACCATAGAAAAAAAATGTAAGAAAAGATCAAGAAAAGAGTCTAGAAAGTTAGTTAGGACAGAGTCCTCCGCACCAAACACTCAAACTCCAAAAAACTCCCAGCATGCAGAGAGAGAGAGAGAGAGAGAGAGAGAGAGAGAGAGAGAGAGAGAGAGGAGAGAGGGGAGGGGGGGAGGAGGGGGGGGAGGGGGGGGGAGAGAGAGAGAGAGAGAGAGAGAGAGAGAGAGAGGGGGAGTTTTCCTACTTCGGAGAGAGAGAGAGGGAGAGAGGGGGGGGGGGCACGGGAGAGAGGAGAGAGGAGAGAGAGAGAGAGAGAGGAGAGAGAGAGAGAGAGAGGAGAGAGAGAGAGAGAGAGAGAGAGAGAGAGAGAGAGAAGAGGGACACTGGGGGGGAGGGGGAGAGAGAGGAGAGGAGAGAGAGAGAGGAGAGAGAGAGAGAGAGAGAGAGAGAGAGGAGAGAGAGAGAGTTCAATGTCCTACTATTCATGAACACTAGGAGAGAGAGAGAGAGAGAGAGAGAGAGAGAGAGAGAGAGAGAGAGAGAGGAGAGGAGGAGAGAGAGGGGGAGAGAGGGGGGGGAGAGAGAGAGAGAGAGGAGAGAGAGAGAGAGAGAGAGAGAGAGAGAGAGAGAGAGAGAGAGAGAGAGAGGAGAGAGAGAGAGAGAGAGAGAGTCAATGTTCCTACTATTCATAACACTAGGAGAGAGAGAGAGAGAGAGAGAGAGAGAGAGAGAGAGAGAGAGAGAGAGAGAGAGAGAGAGAGAGAGAGAGAGAGTTTCAATGTTCCTACTATTCATAACACTAGGAGAGAGAGAGAGAGAGAGAGAGAGAGAGAGAGGAGAGAGGTTTCAATGTTCCTACTATTCATAACACTAGGAGAGAGAGAGAGAGAGAGAGAGAGAGAGAGAGAGAGAGAGAGAGAGAGAGAGAGAGAGAGAGAGAGAGAGAGAGAGAGAGAGAGAGAGAGAGAGAGAGAGAGAGAGAGAGAGAGAGAGAGAGAGAGAGAGAGAGAGAGAGAGAGAGAGAGAGAGAGAGAG